>NW_026606718.1:4285000-4560000 GCF_029890125.1 Rhinichthys klamathensis goyatoka
ACTTTTTCATTATTTATTCAATTTCATTTCAGTAGCCTAATTTCAGTATTGTGATTATGAATTATTTTAACTACGTTTCACTTGTTGAATTCATCTGCTACCAGCTTTCAAACGCTCTGAATCAGTGCGGTGCGGCAGCAGATTACGCATTAGAGAGAATAAACAAACACTTTTCAGAGTCTATGATTGTAGCGCCTCTTGGCGGTAAAAGGCAGCAAATACACCCCACATTTTACCGCCGCGGTGGAACGGCTGATGTGGGCATTGTCATGGCTTGCCTCGACATTTGCGTTTGAATAGCGCGCGTCCTCCGTGGGCGTGTCAGATTAACGCGTAATGAAGTGTAATGAGCTGGGGAAAAAAAATCTGACAGCACTCTCTTTTCATACAGATTACATAAACTGAGAATATTTGTTTTTTATATAAATTACATCATTAAAAAGAAGAGAATTCAAGCTTCATAAAGAAAAACCTCTCGTGCCTGTATGACAAGTATTTGCAGAGTTAGAGTTAATTTTTCGGACGTGTTTCAGAATGGACTGCACTGACAGAGAGAAGGCAAAACTCGCATCATGTTTATTTTTCTTTATTTGACAAAAAGCACAAAACTTTGTTTTTATTGTGAGTATACAGAAAAATAATAGACAATTAACAGGATCGATTGATGTATAACACTTATATGTACGATCAAAATCAACAGAGTATTTTAAGTCTATTTTTCTGCTATGTGAAAAAAAAACGGCAAAACGCGCGGGCGCGTTTCTGGTCCCCAGAGGGTTAAATTCAGTTGTGGACACTGGTTCCACACATTACAAATGGGTTTTCTTAAAGGTGCTATTTGTAATTTTTTTGACTGAACTGAAGCATAAAAATATCATAATACAGATATTCAGGAAACAAATACTTCACATACTTGTTTATCTGAAAAACAATGCTATACAGCCAGTTATTCTACTTTGAAATGTGTGTTCTGTGCCGGAATGTCTGTTTTTGTTTTGGTCTGTGTGAATCCACCCGCTGCCAGTTCACCCAATAGTATTTTGACACCCCGGGTCTCCAGTTGGTGGGAAACGCAGCGTATTATAGCCATGGAAGCCAGCAAAAAACCTAAAAAGCATCAGCATCCATCTAAAAACCTCAATGACCACAAGCATATTAAAACGCAGATACAACTAACAGTGTAAAGCTTGTTGTTTTCCATTGTCAGTTGTACTCGTTCCTGTTGCATATCCTCAATCTGGCAACCCGCGTGAGTGTCGAGTCGAGGAGGTGGGGATTCAACTCTCTCCAATATTTTGCATTTGGACTTCAGGACACACTATAGGTCAATATTACATACTGCACCTTCAACATTAAATTAACCGGTAACATTTTACAATAAGATCCCAGTTGTTAATGCATTACCTAACATTAACAATACATTTGTTACAGTATTTATTTGTTTTTGTTCATGCTTGTTAAAAAAACCAACGGTTCATTATTACTTAACGTTAGCTCAGGTCCATTAAATAATATTAACAGCTGCAAATTTTGATTTTAATCATGTATTAGTAACTTAAGCTTATTAACTAAGGTTAATAAATGCTTTAAAAGTAATTTTATATTTAGGTTAACAAATGGAAGATTACAAACAAGTTTTGTTGTTTTGTCCGTGACTATGCAGAGTGTTTATTAACCCTGCACACAAAAAGAGCATCTGCGACTGGCACATTTTGCAATTTGGCTATGATTTGTGGCTTCTTTTTTTTTGCCGACTTGCAGAAGGAGAACATGGAAAGACGAAAAGGCTTTATAAATGTTTACTACTTTGTGTTTCAAGCTTGTATTAGTCCAACCTCTCCTAGTTAATCCTGCCATGATTAATGAACTACATGTCAGCTTATCAAAGTTATTTATTTTTTATATCAATGGGTTTAATGTTCCTTTCTCCCTCAAACAGCAAGCCACTAAAATATGCCACAAGTTCAACAGCAAAATATCTTTGAAATGAAATCCCTGACTGGTTGACACCAAAATTGTGTCAGATTTCTTTAATGGAAAAAGAGTTTCTGAGAATTTAAGATAAGTGTGATTAAAAGGATGTTTGATATTGCAGCTCTTTTTGTTGCCAAGTCGGACTAAATCATAAACAACCTCCATTTGACTAGTGATCCTTATTTGACACATTGAGCATCACTTACGGCCTTGTTTCTTCATGATACCAGACAAAAGTGGTTGTCATGTTGCTCTCTGCCATATTACAGTCCAAGCAAGTTCATGGTCAAAGTACAGTGCCAAATGTGCTGAATATGTTTTCAGACAAGCATCAGGCAGGAACATTTCACAACATGATAACCACAACAAATCAAAGCGAAGCAAAATTTTAATCTGTCTCTCGCTGAATAGAAAACAACATTGCCTCCAAATTTCTCCAAGTTGTGATCGTAATTACCCCATGGAGAGAGTGACAAAAGTCATTACTACACTGAAAATGGATCAGAAACAAACAGTGCGAACTAATTCTATTAAAGCCAGTAACTGTTAATTAAATCCAAACATTCTTTGAGATTCAATCTTTGCTGCATCAAATTAAATTCTCATTCTGATATCAAAACACTACAGAGAAGAAGATCTGTGTAAAATAACATTGGTTATTCTTTGGGGAATGCTCCGGGTTCAATACTGAAACAACACACAGCTGATGAATTTATTTATATAATGAAAATATGTATTTATATAATGAATTACAAATAACATGAGTTATTTATTTAACAAAATAATAATCTAGTCCGTCAGTTTGAAAGAACAAACAAAAATTACATTTACAATAATGCATTTTTAATGGAAGTCTATGAGGCAAGACATTGCAGCAGGATAAATATTAAAATACATACTTTTTCAAAAGTACAGCCACAAGACTTGACTAATGGTCACTTATTCACGATACAGCACTAGCATTGAGTACCTCATTGCTTTTATAAAATGGATACCACACAATACAAATATTAAAGCAAAAAATGTATCAATGCTTTCATGAAGTAAAATCACTAAAAGCCTTCCTACCGCTGGAAAAAACAGTCCCTGACTGTGAACAGCGTCTGCAGTTACATTATTCCCCCATTAGATGACAGCAAAGACTGTCTTTATGAGTGAGTTACTCAGTAGCGAAGACTTTTATATTGAAAGGACTGAAACTTGTTGTAAAACACGGAACAAGAAGCAACTGACAAATGCTTTGACTATGTCAGGCACGGGAAACCCCTTAACTTGTTAGGACAAGATGTTGCAGTGGGCATTCAAATGGATTTTCTATTATGAACATAGGACTGACCTGAAATAAAATGCTGTATCTAATGCAGGAAATAAACTCGCTCACATGACCTCTATCTCACACAATACTTTACATAATATAGTTAGCTTCTATGAACAATATCATTGAGAACAAACGTTTACGTTGCTAAGAGCGGTGCTAATGGTGTTGTGTAGTGATACACAGAATCGTAGGGTGAAGCGGTAATAGCCATATTTTATCGTGAATAAAACACTTCTACAGACCAATCAGAATCAAGGACTGGAACTAACCGTTATATATATATATATATATATATATATATATATATATATATATTAGTGCTGGGCCGTTATCGGCGTTAACGTGCTGCGTTAACGTGAGACTCTTATCGGGCGATAAAAAAAATATCAATTCACTTCGCTTTCAATTCACACTCGGAGTCGAAACAGGAAGATTTAAGAGCATCAAGAGCGTTGGATGAAGTGGCCGATCTACAGTCTAGTCTAGTGAATGCAAATCTGCAAATGCATCATATTTTTGCCAGCGATGAAGATCTTTATTAGTTGAACATCTTCGTAAGCTGTCTGTGAATGAATGATTCCACAGGACGATACATTCGATTTCATTTCATTCAGGTAATACATTGTGTGTGTATTGCGCGTGTATTGCGCAGTGGCATAATCACACGAATAGTTTACATTGATTGAAACTAATTTGTTTAAAAATGAGGCTATTGCAGTAACAAGGCAGGTTCACATAAAATTCTTATGACATATGATGACATTATTTTTTGATCTAACGAGCATTGGCGATGCAAAAACGGACTGTCGTGCGTATTGTTTTTTTTCTTCTTCCAATTAGCCTACTATGTTAAAAAAAGGACGAAAACATGTTACTTGTTCAATTAATAAACAGTTTGTTTGATGACAAATCGCTAAAGATGAAATTGGCCTCCCTTTCTGTCATTGCGTTTTTTTTTTTTTTACGATATTCGACTTTTGCTCCTCGATTGTCGAATGGCATTTTTGGCAGAAATGCACATCCCTACGCGAGGCAAACTATTCTCAAAGACTTACTTTTAGTCATTATTTGGGTAGCACACATATTCTGAATGCCTTCGGGAGAATTCAAATGAGCCATTTTAATCTAGATTAAAAAAATTAATCTATGCCCACCTCTAATATATATATATATATATATATATATAGAGAGAGAGAGAGAGAGAGAGAGAGAGATGTACAGATATTACAAAAAGGGGTGAATTGAAATGAATTGCTTTTGTAGTCCAGATGCTGCATTCAGATATTCTTTTAGTCACATTAAAATGGAAATTGAAAAGTATGAAGTAATGTTCCATTGATACATTTTTTACAATATTCAAGAAGTATTCATTTGATGAAATATATACTACATAATGCTTACTATCTAACCACTCTATGCTATAGGCTAGCTAATTCTTACAATTTCACAAATACTAGTAAAAAGAGCTGACAAAGCATGTGAAAAGATGACCTCTCATTATTATCAGTTGTGAATATTTGATCACCGTCTCCTTTCCCCTCACAGATAGTGGATAACGTGGATGCAGGTATGGCGAGAGACAAGTAGGTAATTAGCGGCTGAAAATGTCGTGCCTCCAGTGGAAATTTGCATATATTGATAACAGCCCTTCAAAATTTGAGCCGCGCAGGGATTATCGTGCCGAGATGTTTTGAGAGGTGTTTGAAAAGGCCCTGCCCAACTCTGACCTTGAAGTGCACTTGAGTAGGTAGATTACCCTGTAACAAAGACACTTCTGTGCGCGTGGTGTGTGTGATTGTGGGTGATCCGCAGAAGAAAGAAAACGAATGAGAGGAGCGCTGTGCTTTATTTGGCAGATCTGTGGCGTGGGTGTTAATTAATAATGTTCCCTCTGAGGTTCTCTGCATAGCTCTGAAAAACGAATGTTTCGGCATCGCTCCTACACACCAGTGTTGGGGAAGCTGCTTTGAAAGTGTATCTTGCCAAGCTACAAGATACAGTCAGTCAAGCTACTCTTTTGAGGAGGTAGTTACCGGCACTACCCGCTACACTACCATATTTATGGCAATATCTTATAAAAAGATTAAATTCCATGATTTAGTTGGATGGACTTTTATTGGAGTGACAGAAATCTCTCAGGTTTCATTAAAGATAAACATTATTTGTTTTGAAGATGATAGCAATATAATAGCAATATCCAGCAGCCATATCACCCTGAAGCCCAAGACTGGTTGCCACTGAAGCTAAGCGGGGCTGAGCCTGGTTCAGAGCCGGCCGAGCCACTAAGCGACCGTTGCAATTGCAAAGGGCCCCGTGGCCAGCAGAGGGCCCCCTAGAGTCACTGCTAGCTAGTGGGGGGGGGGAAAAAATCGCATGACAAAAGTAACATAAAATAAATAAATAAAAAGAAATGGACCTACAGCGCTCTTTATCAGGCATCATGATAAGCACAGAGTTGTTATTTATTTAGTTCTGTATTATGGCAAATCAACCGGGAGCTCCCCGCGAAGGCGCGCGCGTGTCTTGATCCCGACTGCCCCTATGATGTCACTCGTTGTCACTCGGTCAGTCAGTTAGCGACTCCGACGAATCGACGATGTCTGACAAGAAACGAAAATATCTTTCTGGCCAAGAAAAACGACAAAAAAGAGCCTGGAAGAAGAGAAGAAGCAAGAAGATAAAGGTACGTAAGCCTGTAGACTTAATTTTCCGATTTCTGTAATATGGATAATCTGCACTAAAAGTCTTAACATTAGCCTAAATCGTGCTTGTATTAATTTTCTACAGTTGTTTAACTTACATGCTAATAACATGCTGCATAAAATTGGTTTAGTATTAGGCCTTTACCATTTGCTGTGGTGTTACTGTTAAAGCATTTAACAGAACAATATAAACCCAGTTTGGATTCTACACTAAAGGGCTAACATTAGTTTACTCCTTATGTCCCCTTAGGAGCACTATTAAAGTAACGTTACATGCTGCCAGTAAGCAAAGCTCCAGCTGTTGGTGAGTATAAAGGGGCTGTAAAATGATAACCTTCTGCATTTTAAAAATTAAGTCTAACTTTATGTATAATTATTATCTTTATTTGGATTGGATTTTAATAGTTATATTGAAATGTTACCTTATTCTTAATATTGTTACTATTGATCTTCTTTGTGGTGTTTTAGATGTTATTGTTAATTTTGTTTATTTGAAAAATCTATTTATTATTTTATATAATATTATATTTAAATGTTAGTCTATTTGCTCTATTTAATTAAAATTTTATACATATATATACACTCACCGGCCACTTTATTAGGTACCCCATGCTAGTAACGGGTTGGACCCCCTTTTGCCTTCAGAACTGCCTCAATTCTTCGTGGCATAGATTCAACAAGGTGCTGGAAGCATTCCTCAGGGAGTTTGGTCCATATTGACATGATGGCATCACACAGTTGCCGCAGATTTGTCGGCTGCACATCCATGATGCGAATCTCCCGTTCCACCACATCCCAAAGATGCTCTATTGGGTTGAGATCTGGTGACTGTGGAGGCCATTTTAGTACAGTGAACTCATTGTCATGTTCAAGAAACCAATTTGAAATGATTCGAGCTTTGTGACATGGTGGAAGTTGCCATCAGAGGATGGGTACATGGTGGCCATAAAGGGATGGACATGGTCAGAAACAATGCTCAGGTAGGCCGTGGCATTTAAACGATGCCCAATTGGCACTAAGGGGCCTAAAGTGTGGTACCGGGTACCACTCATCTCCACTACAGGAAATGAGTGGAAAACACCCCCCACACCATTACACCACCACCACCAGCCTGCACAGTGGTAACAAGGCATGATGGTTCCATGTTCTCATTCTGTTTACGCCAAATTCTGACTCTAACATCTGAATGTCTCAACAGAAATCGAGACTCATCAGACCAGGCAACATTTTTCCAGTCTTCAACTGTTCAATTTTGGTGAGCTCTTGCAAATTGTAGCCTCTTTTTCCTATTTGTAGTGGAGATGAGTGGTACCCGGTGGAGTCTTCTGCTGTTGTAGCCCATCCGCCTCAAGGTTGTGCGTGTTGTGGCTTCACAATGCTTTGCTGCATACCTCGGTTGTAACGAGTGGTTATTTCAGTCACTGTTGCCCTTCTATCAGCTCGAACCAGTCTGGCCATTCTCCTCTGACCTCTGGCATCAACAAGGCATTTCCGCCCACAGAACTGCCGCTCACTGGATGTTTTTTCTTTTTCGGACCATTCTCTGTAAACCCTAGAGATGGTTGTGCGTGAAAATCCCAGTAGATTAGCAGTTTCTGAAATACTCAGACCAGCCCTTCTGGCACCAACAATCATGCCACGTTCAAAGTCACTCAAATCACCTTTCTTCCCCATACTGATGCTCGGTTTGAACTGCAGGAGATTGTCTTGACCATGTCTACATGCCTAAATGCACTGAGTTGCCGCCATGTGATTGGCTGCTTAGAAATTAAGTGTTAACGAGCAGTTGGACAGGTGTACCTAATAAAGTGGCCGGTGAGTGTATATATATATATATATATATGTGTGTGCTGTAGTTTGTGACTCTTAAACTCTGGTGTCAATAAAAATGTATCTTTGTTCAGTGATAATCACTTTATCTGTCTTTTTATTCACCAAGTTAATCAGTGTGTGTGTGTGTGTCTTGCACTGCCATTCAGCTCAGTGGTATCATAATTTTCCTGTTAGACATCAAACATAGTATATACAGTATAATATAGTTATATAGTATGGTATAGTTATAAGGTAGTCATTGCTTTTCTTTAGGCCTTAAAACGGTCAAAGGGGGCTCCAACCAAATTTAGCTTAGGGCCCCCAAAGGTCTAGGGCCGGCTCTGGCCTGGTTAGTACCTGGGTGGGAGACCTCCTAAGAAAACCAGGTTGCTGCTGGAAGAGGTGTTAGTGAGGCCAGCAGGGGGAGCTCACCCTGTGGTCTGTGTGGGTCCTAACGCCCCAGTATAGTGACGGGGACACTATACTGTCAAAGAGCACCGTCCTTCGGATGAGACGTTGAACCGAGGTCCTGACTCTCTGTGGTCATTAAAAATCCCAGAATTTCCTTCGAAAAAGAGTAGGGGTGTAACCCCGGCATCCTGGCCAAATTTTCCCCTTGGCCTCTGTTCATCATGGCCTCCTAGTCATCCCCATACTGATTGGCTTAAGTCTCCTCTCCACCAGTAAGCTGGTGTGTGATGGGCGTTCTGGCGCACTATGGCTGCCGTCGCATCATCCAGGTGGATGCTGCACATTGGTGGTGGTTGAGGAGATCCCCCCCTTCTATGTTAAGTGGTTTGAGTACCCATTAAAAGCGCTATATAAATGTAACAAATTATTATTAATAGGGTCATTACAGAATTTTCATTTCTGTGTGAACTACTGTAAATACTTTTCTGAGCTGAAATAAATATACTTTAATTTTTTTTGCATCTTTCTAGATTTCTGTCATTAAGAAAGTGTAAACTTGAAGGCTGCAGTAGGTTAGTGTTGGAGATTTGAATTTTAAACCAGTCAAAAAATATTTGACAGGGAAGCGATTCCGAGAACGGAGCTCTGTTCTGAAAACTTCCTCCGCATCACAGGGACGCAGACGGACTGTCAAAGTCTTCTGAAGCTACACTGCTGCTCTGCCATGTCAGTCAGTGCTGGTCTTTGTTTTGCTGTTCACACAAATAAATCATCATGTAACCACGTTACATTGTTTCCCGCAATACTGTTTTCTGCGTTTAGACCACTCCTGTTCAGCATTTAAAAGCCTGTGTAAACACTGTCTATATTTTCTTGATGCAACTTCATTATGAAGTAAAATCTCTCTAGCAAAATTAACCGTAATGTATTTGTCTCACCATGAGGGGCCCTCGCATGTCGGTGTGACAAGTCCACTGAAGGAGAGTTGAATGCAAACCCATGTGCAGTTTATTGAAACAAGCATTCATGAAAGAGAACATGAACGAGAAAAAATGGAAACATGAGAGCTATACAGTATATACACACAAGGACTAATGACTAACAAGAAACACCTGAAACCAATGAACTAAAGAACCAATGAAAACATGACACATTAGACAAGGGAACCAATGATAACATAACACATGGCGCAAGGGAAACACATGACCAGATCACATGAGAGGCAAGGGAATCACATGACAAACCAGGAATTAAGACTGAAAACTACACAATAAAAGACATGAACCAAACCTCAAAACCAAATGTGACAGCCAGGGCCACCATCAAAGGCCAAAAAGAGACTATTAACGACTATTATTCCTTTTCATTATACTAATGTCTAATTAAAACATGTGCAAATGTATAAAAACTGATCCGAGATCATGGGTAAAACCCATAGACAGTTTTTCAATGGTTCACCACTGGGGGCCGATCTCACTGAATCCGATTGATCCGATGATTCATGGGTTTACACTGATCACCCCCCAGCGGTGAACCATTGCAATTTCTAAATGTTTCGAAACGATAACGAAGCCTCGCTTACTGAAGTCACGTGACTTTGGCAGTTTGATACACGCTCTGAACCACTGATTCGAAACGAAAGATTCGTTAAGGTTTCAACTACGTTTATTTAGTTACTAGGCAACACTACTTGCCACATTCAAATACTGAATTGCTCCATCACATAGAAACAGCTTATCCCGTCAATCAAAGCACTGGGGAATCGAATCCAGGAGATGGTTGGAAACAATAAAACTCCACCGCTCGACTTCAGAACCAACGTTTCCTTTTTTGCTGGGGAAAGAAAACTACCGTCAGATTTATATCTGCATGCGTTACATTAAATAGGATGCTTTAAGCTCAGGAATAAATGGCAGGCTGATAGTTCTGCTCTGCATTCATCGTGTGTTTCATCCAAACACCTCATACCCTCCAGATCTGCTTGAACAGTAGTCACCCGAACTCGAGCATCTATACGTGATGCACAGGTTTCCAGAAACTTCCTCTCAGAGCTCGCAGCTCAAACCCCACCAGAGTGCTAAAAGGTCTCGGTATCACAGGGGTTGGTTGCACTTTTGGTGTTCTTATGCTAATATCCTATTTGTCATTTAGTCTTAGGGGAAGGAATAAATTAAGATGTTCGGATCGAGCAATCTGGCAGGATTAGAGCTAATCCGCTCTCTCTTCCCCTGACTGAGCAAAGCGCCAGGCCGATAGGGACCACAGATCTCATTAGGACTCTATGATAATTGTTCATGATAATTCATTTGAGCTCAGATCCCTTCTTCATAAGGTGGTGCTAATTCAGGTGACAAATTCTAGTGTCTCCACAGAATTTTCAGTGCGTGAGACTCTTTAGATTATGAGATATTCAACAAAAATGAAGATCCTACCCTAGGGTAAAGTGTGTATTTCTTTGCCTCTTGACATCAAACGGAATAGCAGAAATGATTGTTTTCAAACCTGTTTGGAAAACACTCCTCCCCCGTCTGCTATTGGTTTAAGAAACCGTAAGCCACGCCCCAAAATTAACAGGATTGGTTGAGTCTGTTGCTTGGTTGGTTGGGATGCTCTAACAAACAGAATAAAAATGTTTAGAAAACACAACAGAGCCACAGTTTGAGGGAATCAACCTACAAATGGCGGATGCATAATTGGCATATTAAACTGGGATAGAATTAGCCAAGTTTTTTTGACATAATGAATCATGAAGTTCACAGTTACTTTGGAAATTGTAGGTCATGTCAAGTAGTATTTAACACAGTGCTCTGGTTTTATATTGAAGATTCTAGCATCTATGTAGATGCACATAAAATCTATATACTAAGTCTATCCTGTATTCATACTGCATACTACATTCTAGGTAGTATGCCTGTCTGAGCATACCATTAAACTCAAAAAGACTCAAAACCTCTATATTAATGCTCTTAAATGAGCATTAATAAAATTAAAGTTCAATCACATCATTTACTCACCTTCATGTCGTTCTGAATCCGTATGACTGACTTACTTCTGTGGAACACAAAGAAGTATTTTAAAAGATGTCTGTTTTTTTCCCCATACAATAAAAGTCAATAGGCAATGTTGTTTGCACCTCATTGTTCTTCACAATATCTTCTTCAGTATTGTGCAGAAGAAATAAATGCATGCAGGTTTGAAATTGTATGAGGGTGAGCAAACGATGACAGAACTTTCATTTTCGAGTGAAATATCCCTTTAATATGCACGTGCAGGTTTTGCAGTTTCACGAGTGATTAAAGGGAATTGCAGGATTGATTTTTGCCGCCTCTGATGGGATTTCATTTCAGATGCCTATATTGGGTTTAGAGATAAGAAAACTGCATGTATCCTTGCTGGCAATCAAACTCACCCTTTCTACTCATTTTTACCAAACATGTTGTCTTTGCAAAAATATTTCACAGATTCATCTTTCTCTCATTCTTACTTTACAGTCAAATTAAGTGAAGTCTTTGCTGACATGCAGTTGCATTATAGGTTGCCAACATGCGCTACACTGGAATGGTATTGGAGCAATCTAGGAGCAAAAGAGATAACTGAGGCTTAATGAAAATTCTCCTCACCCCAAGCAAAATCATGAACTGGTATTCTGGGTCCCACTCATATAGCTCTGGCCTCCTTACCTTTTTAAAATTACTTTTAGAAATTGTTGTAGGTCTACCATGAATCGTAACCACCTTTTACCTCACTAGCATTGGCCCTATATACTTTCCTTGAAAGATTCCCTGGTTCATATAACAATATTCATTCAGTGGACTGTAACCTTTATGGGGAGATGCTTATTCCTCTGTGTTCTGGTTCTGACATTTTGTTATTGTTTATGCATTCTAATTAAGCTGGCACACATTGTCTCTCTTACCAAAGACATTGTGAGAGAAATGCAGTGCAGGTCATGGAGGCAGAGATCTCCTTCGTCTAAAGATAGAGGCTGACAAGGTAAAGGATTGGCGCAATTTGCTTTTTCAGCATAAATTCACCAGCAATTCCTGAATACACTTTGTGATCTACAGCCCTAAAGGGAGCTATAATAGGACGTCCTTTTGAGAATTGCACAGCAGCCGATCTGCAGTTCATTTCTTGCAGCCAATGTGATGAGAAAAATATCTATGGTATTCCAACTGGAAACTTTTTTTCCTGTGCAGCTCAGCGAGATCTTATCAGTTGTCATCACATTACTCTTTGGAACATCGGATTGGTGATTTTCTGTTTAGCATGACCAGCAAAGGATGTACTGGGCGTTTGTTTGGATTAGCTGCGCTTAGGTGCCATATGGCTCAGATTTACATCGGCCAATATTTGCAAATGCACACTGCAATGCTAAGAGATTGAGGCAAACCCATAGGGTAGAACAATCATAAATGAAATCTCTTTAATATCTCAGTTATTTCTCCTAGAAAGCACTGAGGTCGAAATGGAGAGCAATTGGAGATGTTTGGAGACAAACAGATTTGCGGAGACGCAAAAAAAAGCATACGTGTTTTCTGAGATCTCTTGAATATCTTAATTGTTGATGTATCTTCATTGCTTTCAGATGACAAATGAGATTAAATGGAGAGCAAATTATATATGCTCTTGAGATTGCCCCCCTGAGAAAAAGACTGTGTCTTCTCTAGAGATTCAGAAGGAATCTCTCAACATTCAATTTCTGAAATTGTGCTCAGGTTTGCCAAGGTACCGAAGTCTGCAATCAAATTATCTGAACAATTCATTTTCTCTATGCTCTTACTGTATGTATAATAATTGTCTCAATATTTGTCTCATTTGTGTCGTAATTGACGTAAGCAATATTCTATCTGCTCTTTCTGATTTACGCAGATCATCTTCTTTGCTTGTTTTTTGGATCCGGAGATGCTGTGCTCTTTCATGAAATGCGTAACATCGCCCCCTACTGTATAGCAGTAAAACTATGTAAAACCCGGAAAACTTGTCAATGGTGGGGAGAGAGTTCCACGTAAATTACACACAGAGATTTGAGCAAAAGTAATATTGACCCCAAACATTCTTAGTTACTTATTAGAAACTTATTTAAAATAAACATAGCAGCTTCGAAATCCGTGTTTTCGATATGGGTGTGTGTAATTATTAATGTTGTAGAGCAAAATGTCCAAGTAGCTTATCATCCAGTTATGTTTACCACAGACCTATTCATAAATGTAAAAACCCATAGGGAAATCATTGGCGAAATAGTGTTCTGAGTTCTGATATAACATGTTTTGATATAACATACACTGGTAAATCAGGTACATTAATGCCAAGATTGGATAGGGTTAGTTTTGTCAATTTTGTTGTCATGTTGACTCAATGTGGCCTTCGTGTTAAAACAAAATGGCATCAGGTATAAGATATTTTTACAAGCGGCAACTAGAGAAGCTGATTTCTGCTCTATTGAGTGTGTCTATTTTACATGGGGAGTGTAATTAACTCTTCTATATTCACAACCGTCAAATCAGACCCACAGTCTCTGCTGGGGATAAATGGTTGGGATGCAGTTTGTGCCAACAATCGTTCTTTATAATTAGCGCTGTCTGGAAACTCAGCGACGGTTTTCTTCTTTCTTAACTTCTCTCACATCAGAAAGATAAGTAAGTGTCACTTCAATCGTTCCTTTGACTGCATACCCTATACAAGTATTGATGCAGGTCTCTGTATTTGAACAGAGCACTTTGTGTGATTGTTTAACTGTACGGTACCCTATACCATGCAGTCATCTTCCTGTACAATTTGAGTTCAGAAAGCTTGTCAGAGTGTTAGCTGTGGTGTGTGTGTGCGGTCGGCTGGGCGGGGGTGTTCACTGTGAAATGACAACTCAATTTTCCATGAACAATTAGCTCAGCAAACACATTCTTCTACCTGTAGTGAGAAAGGACTTGCGAGGGTCATCGCTCAGTCTCGCTCTATTCTCCGCTAGCAGGCTGTTTGTCCATCCATTCACCTCAGAATAACACATGCCTAAACTCTTTCATAACTCACAGGACAGCAGTGAGCAAACTTGCATTCAATTTCCATGTTTTAATTTTGCTAAGATTTGAACTGGATTTTTTTAATAATGAATTATCTAACTGGGTTTCCTTCAGGAGCTTGAATCAGTATACAATTGTGTTTTTCTGAGAGAACTGCAAACACCTATTTCGTCACTGCAATTGTTAGTGGTGTTTGTTTAGGCAAGCATCAATATTACTTTTGCTCATACTTGATTTGCTTTAACAAACCCCTAATCCAGAGTGTTAAACTTCGAAACCGAACTCGTCCTGCAAAATTTGTGCTATGAACACGAGTGATACCTATGCTGGTTGACAAGAGGTGTTCTGTTACATTTATACACCACAGAAGAGAACATTAAATATTACAGGTGACATTGTGAAGTTTCAGGAGTGACAACAGCCTTTAAATGCAGAAGTGAATCACCTAAATTATCGTTCCGCGAGTGTACAGTCCACGACTCACTCCTGGAATTGCTATGAATGACACAGTGGTAACCATCGCAGTGTTTTCCGTTGACATGAATTCCAAGAGTCTATGACTAAAAAAAAATTAATGATCAAATAATTATGCCTGACAATATTAAATAATCCATAGTGTTGCCATGTCCACTTATTGTAAGTGTGTTTGGGCTTGGCTCATATGGCAAATCACTTTATGGACATAATAAAATGGGAAGTTTGCGGGTCACAATATTTTTTGTCTTATTTCCCAAATAGAGCATTTAGGTTTGTTTTGGGCTTGTTTTTGTTTGTTGTTGTTTTTCTAGCAACACCCTGGCAACCACCCAGAAAACCCGAATAACTGCATACTTTATCAGTCCACTAAGAATTTGTTCAACAACTCAAAAACGTCCTAACAACCACTCAGAAAACACTAACAACTACATAGCAATACACTGACAGCTTTTCAGAACACCTTAACAACCACATAAGCAAGACCATGGCAACATCCCAGAAAACCCTAACAACAGAATAGCAATCTAACAACCACAGAGCAATGTTCTCCCAAGCACTCAGCACAACTTAATCGCATAGCAATACCCTGGCAACCACCCAGGACACCCAAATAATTGCATACCCTAGCAGTGCACTAAGAACTTGCTTAACTACTCAAAATGCTATAGCAACCACACCAACAACTGCATAGCTATACACTAACAGCTGCTCAGAACACCTTATCAACCACATAGCAACATCGTGGCAACCTTCCAAAATACCGTAACAACAGAATAGCAATCTAACAACCACATAGCAATGTCCTTACATGTACTCAGAACAACTTATCAATCGCATAGCAACACCCTGGCAACCACCCCAACACTGTTACAAGCACATAGCGATGTGCTTACAAGTACTCAGAACACCTTAGCAACCACATCGCAACACCCTGGCAACCACCCAGATAAAACGAACAACCACATGTTTTTAAAAAGTACTTAGAACAACTTAGTAATCGCACAGCAACACCCTGGCAACCACCCTAGCATTGTGGCGGCAATTTAACAAGCACTACTCACTTTTTTTTTTCAGAACTGGTTGAAAATAAAATTAGAACCCCCTTCGAGAGACAGGCAAAGATAGAGAGAAGGGCAAGAGGGAAAGGCAGAGAGAGAGAGAGAGTCACCCTGCCTGAGGACAACGGCAGGTTAACAGCAAGGCTGGCGGCACATTTGACTCAGACTGGGCAGAGAATCTATCAGCGGCATGCAACTCCAAATAGACCTAGTCTATCCCATTCACAGCAGCCATCTCCCGGGCTCTCGCAAACACTTAACCCCTGTCAGCTCTGGCAGCGACACATACACGTCCTGTGACACTGGCACAGCGGCCTTCTGGAACTGATCTGAGTTCAGCTCAGTCCCGATGCCTGCTGTGTTTAACCCGTCTGCACCCGTATGTCCTGTACACAGATGTAAGCAGCTGTTTACATCAGTTGCACGAGTCATTTTAGAAATATTAATGATATCATTCGAATTTTATCATGCACAATGGCATTTCAGGACAATGAAAATTGTATTCACGCCATTGCATGAAATTTGTTTTATGTAATATATTACTTTATTATTTTATGTAAAGTCTAATATTAAAGTAATTGGGGTTATGTCCTTCACTAGGAGTTCTCAAATGTTCAATCAAGTCTGCTTGGACCCCACTTAGGGTAGCCGTTTGTAATGCCTGATCAAAAGCCATAAGGATTTCTATGATTAGGGCTGCGTTAAGTCCAATTTTTTATGCCCTTCCCTTGTTAACTTCCCTCCGTCTCGTTCACTCAGATGTACGTCATTGCTTACGTTGCATGAGTGCCCACCTCTGGCAGAACTCTTAGATGTGTTTAAATGAAACGCCCTTCATCACTTGGAATCCGCTATGAGGCTGATTTATTACTTAGTTATTTTTTCCTTATGAATTTGTTTTATGCGCCATTCTATAGGCCTGTATGTATGATTGGGCCGTTGGAGAAAACCTAAAACACAGTACAGTACAATGCAGTACAATAAACTGCAACAGTCAGCTTAAGGTAGCTACAAGTATTATGCAGTTAAATGCCAATATCATACACTAGAGTTGTGTGGGGTGGGGGTAAATTAAGCGTGATCTGCTGTGACATCACAATCGTGTTGCATTGTGGTCTATGGATCTGCCTGAAGTGTACATTTTGAGTAGACTCGCTCCCTCAGTCAAAATCGAGACAGGGTCTGTCCAAATACACTTCCCTCACCCTCTTGACGAAGTTGAACGCACTTCAAAAGGGCGGCAGGGAAGTGCTTAGGGAAGTTCATAAGTGCATGTCTAAAAGTGGATTTAAACACTGCCTATTTGAAGGGTAAGTCACTTGCATAGGGTATAGGCTAAGCTAGCATGTAATCTCTTGTGAAAAAGAAGTGCATGTAATTGTATTGAATTGTATCACTTGTAGTACTTTACAAGTACTGTATATATTTTCAAAAACTGCATTGCAGATAATATAATATTAATGAATCAAAATTCCACTTTCACTCAGAATAGTCCTTTCAAGATGAATTAGAAATAGCCTTTGTCAGTGGATTAGATTTAGGGAATTGTTAATGACAATGACTCCCTAGTGTAAATAAATAAAGCATCGTGCTAATACTCTGCTAGCAAATCAGTTTGATGTGTTCAGCCATTTGTACTAAGATTCAAATGACATAGAAAGTGATTCAGACAACAGCAGTCAAATCCACCACACATAGGCCTACACTCACTCCACCTTCCCTCCTCTGCCTCTCTATTTATATGCTAGTCATGCAGTGAGAGAAAAAAGTGGAAAGTTTAGAAGACAGGTCTGCACTCTTATAGCGATATTAAATGCATTTGATTCTGTCCTACCCTCTTTGAACTCAACGCTCTTTCAATTCACCCTTCTGAGTAGAAGTTTAAATGTGCCTACCAGGCAGCCGGATATATGCAAACCTGCAGAGAGACTGAGAGAGGGAGGTGGGTTGCGCTCGGCAAGCGGAGAAATTAAGAGGCAAAGGGCAGTGGGAAATATTGAGCACCTCATTCTCCTTGTAATTGTGCCATGTCACAAGACTGTGTAAGATAATGGTGACCGATATGAAGGAAGATATTATGAGGTGTCTCAGACTGGAGAGAGAGATACAGGAAGAGCTGCCCCGCAGGTCTGATTTCTTATGCCAGTTTCCCCCACTATCAGAGGTACAAAAACAGTCTCAAAACAGCCCACAGGTTGTCTACACAGGGACGTATCCAAACCGGTTATTTTTATTGTTAGGCAAAAATAAAATGACAACTAAAGAAATTAAATACGTAATAATGACTTCTAATTTTAGCTTCATTTGTTTCACATTTTCAACCTGCCTTCATCAAACATGAATATGACATTAGATATTTCTAGAGAAATTTAATGGTGTTTAAAACAGAAATGACAAATTTAAACCGATTTAAATTAATTAAACCGATTTAACATTTTGGGGAGCCCTAAATACTAAGAAAAAAAGAAACTTACACTTTACAATAAGGTCCCATTAGGTGACATTAGTTAATGCATGAACGAACATTAACTAAAAACAAGCAATGCATTTGCTACTATTTGTTAATGTTAAGCAATAACTATTATAACTATTCAGTGTTAGTTCATGTCAGCAATTAAATAGTATTCAATTTTGGTTTTAATAATGTATTTGTAAATGTTGAAATTAACTAAGATTAATAAATGCTTCAGATGTATCTTTCATTGTTAGTGCATAATGCAGTAACTGATGCAGTTTACTATTGTTAACAAATTGAACCTTATTGTAAAGTGTTTGCGAAAACTAGAAAACACTAAATAACTAACTAAATTAACTAAAATAGCCCATAGTTTATCTCCAGGGCCACATCCATACCAACCAGCATTACATCTATAAATCGATCCACCTGCACCATAGGGACAAGCTGTTGCATTAACTAGACATGAATAACGGCATGTTTAGCAAGTAGGGAATAATCTCAGTTGGTTTTGTTGCAATCACGTGTATTTAAACTTCAAGGAGACATGTGCATAAAGGCATTGTTAAGTTCATACGCTGGTGGCTTTTCCAGTCACATCCATTTGGAGAATGCTGCCGGTGGTATTTAGATGGTCCGTTATGGTTGAGATGAAAAGGTAGCCATTAAGCTTTAATGGAGAATGGCGTTTGATTTCTTTTTTGCTTCACAAAGTGTAATGGTCCATTTATAATAACAGATCACAGTCTTCACAAGTAATGATTGGGGCCATCTGTGAATCTTATAGTCGGTTTGTATTAGCAGACGGGAGAGGAAAAGCAACACTGATTCCAATTCAGTGGCCTGTGTTATAGTGTGTTTTATGGGAAGAGTATAGTGTATTTAACTGTAAATTATATATAAAAAAATGTATGTACACACTATAGGATTTGGCAATATTACAGTATCAATCTGTGGAGATTTTTTGCTATAATGTTTATGCCGTGGGTTACGCAGAACCAATAGGTGCAGCTGTAAAGATGAGGAAGGGCTTATTAATATTGTTAGGCACAACACAAAGCACAGTTTAGACGCATGTAATTTGCCATATTGATATTAAATTAAGCTGATGTTCAGCATCAGTGTATGTGTATTGGCTATTTGCTGAATTAAAATGGGACTCATCCTTTTACCTTTCATTTGTAAAATATTTATCCACTGGATTATACAGAAATAGACATTACCACATGGTTATTTAACCCTAGAATGCATGTCCCAAAAATGCATGAAAGTGCTCAAAATGCTCCATTATAGGATTCACCTGTTTTATTTTTTATTTTCAGTAACAAAGATTTTCCTGTGGGGAAAATCTAGTTTTTAAAGGGATAGTTCACCCCAAAATTAAAATTCTGTCATTAATTACTCACCCTCATGTCATTCCAAACCTGTAAGATTTCCGTAAGAACACAAATTAAGATCTTTTAAATGGAATCTGAGAGCTTTCTGTCTCTCTATTGACAGCTACGCAACTACCACTTTCAAGCCCCAGAAAGTTAGTAAAGACATCGTTAAACTAATCCATGCGTCTCCAGTGGTTTAACCTCAGGTTTATGAAATGACGTGAGTGCTTTGTTTGCACAAAAAAATCATAATTTACACACATTCGCCGTGCTGCTCTCGTGAACTCGCGTTGGAGATTCATATTTTGTAAATACATGTACATGACATACAGAGAATACACACCTGTGCATGTAAACGCTATATGCATGCACAACTAGTCTCTTTAGTATTAATAAAAGTTGAGGAAAGACCGCAACACACCACCGAGACAGTGACCTCACCGTGCTGCGTTTCAATTAAAAGCCAAATCACTCTGAAAAGGCCGTTCCATTAACCCAATAATAGAATCCGCTGACCTTTTATTTACGAGATGAATAATAGTAGGCGACTCCATCCATTTCCTGTTCCACTCATCTACGCTTCCTCCTATTCATCCATACACTCAAGGTAAGCACGATGCCATTAGTGAACGAAGCGCGGCCCTATTCTCGCATTTCGGTATCTAGAGCGCTCCATAAAAAGGATTTAATTCCAGACATGGCTGGCAAAAGAGCCATTCCCACGCACCGGTGCTTCTCCGTCAGGCCTGATCCCAACACGATAAAGATGGATGAGAGGCACCGTCAGCCGGGGCACCGCCTACTTCTTAATATTCGTGCCCAGGGCTGGTGGAGTCCTCTTTTACTAACTCTCAGAGCATGGGAGTCAATGGACAGTATCAGGCAGGGCTGATGAGTGTTTCTGGGGTGTAATGGCCGCTCTCTCCTTCACCGGGGCTCAGGAGGAGGGCCGCAGGCCATCAGCGAGGGATGAACAGACTGGCACTTGTCACAGTCCCTGATTAAAAATCACTCTGGGAGCCACAAGCCAGGGTCCCCGCAGACCTGAGGGAGATGCAAAGTCATCTATTTCAAACCTCGCTCGCCCGCGCTAAAGCCTACCAGCACTTCTGCTCTTAAGCTCCCGACTGTCTCTTTCCACAGCAGGTGGCTTCAGAGGTCAAATAGAGGAGGTCATGTGATCGCTTTCATCCCTTGGCAAGTTTAGTCGGGTTATGTTTGTACTTGGACTCTGAAGTTGTTAAAGTGCTTTCCTTGTTTGGACATTTTTATGGAATAAAAAGCACATTCCACGGTAAAAAAAACAAAAAAAGTTATTGTGGAATTTGCCTTATGCTTTCAAAAAATACTCAATATATGCTGGTTTTATTCTAAAGGTTTTTCAGAATATGTAACAACTTTGCATTCATTCATTTATCAGATGCTTTTATTCAAGGTGAATTACAAAAGAGAAGCAAAAGAAAACGGTCAAAGAGCCAACAATATCTGTAATATACAATGCCAGGTCTATTAGACAACTAGATTAGGAAGAGGAAGCTAGAGAAAAGGAGAAATGCAAAAATGTTTACAAGCTAAAGTTAGCATGATAATATAAGACATTATTATTGTTATTGTTTTATTCTTTGTGAAGACTGGTCAGAAATCTGGACATTACTCGCTATTTTATTTTATCGACAACTAAAAAATTATTTCAGGACCACTTAACATCAGCCAACATGTTCTGATGGTGTTTCAAAAGAGAGTTAGTAAAAGTAGGGTGATCACTTTTCATGATAAAATAATTTCCTGATGTAGTATATGTAGGTGCGTCTTAATCTGCTCCCTAGTTTAGTAGTCAGCGCACTGATCAGGGAGTCTGCCATTTTAAGGGCTGTCTCAATTGCTAAATCCTTCATTACAACGTTCGCTCCCTAAAAAGTCCCACAATGCACCGTGAAAAACCAGGAAGCATCAATGCTCACTATGTCCCCTTATCGGAAGTTATGAAGTGTGAAACATAAATCACACAAAATGACACACGATAGACTTGTTTTAATTTTATACAAACCATTATTTAATTACACTTCACCATGAACTTACTTTGCTAGACAGGTACTGAACATAATCTAGCTAACATTTATAATTTATTTACGGCTGAAATTTTGCACATACAGTATATGTAACAAGAAAAGTATTTATTCTACTTTTAAACAACATTAAAACATAATGTCAGAAAGAAATCAGTTCTGCTGTTGTTCATAAATACCAGTAGTGATTTTGTACAATGAGGATGTTGTCACGTCGCCGGAAATAGAGTGTAGTGAGCGGTCCTTACTGTCCTTACCAGTGCCTGAATTCGTGTACACGATATACTGATTCAGAGCTGATTGAGACGCACATGTAGTCCAACATACTGTTTCAGTCAGAAAAAAAGTTACAATACAAAGTAAAATAGGAAGTGAGTGTCATTTAATGTTGATTTCATGTTGACGAGAACATAGCAATGAAGTAGTAGCAATGGGGTAAAAGTACTGGGGTAAAGTCTTGGGGTAAAAATCCCAAAGTTATTTCACGCGGCGGCCATCTTTGAAACACCTCTCAGTCATGCAAGTACAGCTCTTTGTAATCTGACAACAACATTCTCATAAATTGTTTTTCTAAACACTCAAATCATGAAAAAAAAAAGAAAGAAATAAAAGCATTTTTTCAGGCTTCTAAAACCTGGAGCTTCTAACCGCGGCTGCAGTTAACAATTCCTTCTCTTTGGTTCATGACGAAAGTTTACTTCAGTTATTGTTCCTACTGTGAAACATATTGATTTGATATGAGATTGTCTCCCTATTTTGTTCCTTTTTGAGGTAAAAAGTTACCAATTGTAACTAATACACTTTGGAAGTTACTCAAATTACCATGAGCATTTTTTGTTTGTTTATCATGTACACAAACTGTTATACTGTAAGATCTTGGCACTTACCTTCCTTGACTGTCATCCATCAGACGCTCTCCATTCTGCATGTCAGTGAAGTGGGCAGCGATAAAGGCACGCGGTAGCCAAGGCCAGACAGAGGTGAACATTAAAAAGAGAAACGGGGCCAGAGGAACAAGGTCAGAGAGGCTGCAGGACATCATGTCTCTGTAATGAGAAGGAAATGCCAGGGATAGCGGCCAGAGTTTGAGAACATAAGTTCCAGGAGGTGTTTTTATGCACATTCTAACTGACATCATGAATATTTAATTCACCTCACAAAGACAACTTATGCGTCTACATTTAGTTTAGGTACAAACAAGAAAGTGTGGATTGATCTTTTAAAAATTTCCACACGGCAAGGTTTTTTCACCCTTGTGGGTGTCTATTCCAACAACTTGACTTTCAACTTGGCTAAAGTTCTCCAAGAAGGAAATAATGCTTGAAGGATATCCTAAGCGTCATAATTAAGAGCCATGACTTCCCCAAGGCCAAATATTTATATGAGGAAAATGAGTTTGGATGGAGTTATGCCGAACCACATGAAATAACACCTCCGGCTCTTGGCTGGAACTCTAGCTGTTCATCACACAGAGAAACCCCATGGTGCTGTAGAACAGCTCTGGGTAAGAATCATTACACCAGCAGGGGCTGGAGCTCCGGTGTGATTTTGAGAGATGCCCTCTTCGAATGCCAAGCTATCCCACTATATGAGCATCATGCCTTTTTGGAGTTCAAAGAGTTTCGCTGTGACCCGTCAAAAACTTCTGGCAAACGTCGGCACAAATAAACTGTTTTTGGGTCATTCTCAAATTATGAACTGAAAAGGACTTTTCAGTGATGAAAAAGAATTAAATCTTTAAGAAATGGTCAAACCATAATATATATGTAGTGGTTTGATTATATTGTGTTGCAGATTTTTTGAATCATTTGAAATTGCCAGGTGCATGCAAAATTGCTTGTAACTTGACTGCGACCTCTATGACATCTACAGTTATTAATTAATTATTCTATTTTTATAGACTTTTTTCCCCCCATGCAAAGCATTTGTGCAAGAATCAAAACAAAATTATTAATTATAATTAAGAAGAAGAAAAAAACATTTATTTAATGTCATTAGTGTTATCAATGCTTAAAACTTGTTTTTTGAAAAAAAAATACAAAAGGTTGTGTAAAAGTCATTCCAAGGTTAAAGTTCAGAGGAAGAAAGGACTTTATCAAAACAAGCACATGGTGAGTTTTGCCTGGACCCGATGACAATGCAGTGCTGAAGTATCCACTATCCTCTCCCTATGGAGGATCCCTTTCCCACTCTACAGATAAAGCGTTGTGAATTCCGGCTCGCGTACCCCGAAGTGATCAAATAAAACAAAATTCTGTATCAAAATTTATAGGCAAGAAACATAGTTTGTTTAGGCTTGGTTGTATGAATTACAAACCTGCGCACATATTTTAAAAAGCACATAACTATAGAATTCTGAATGAGCATGTGAACGCCGTCTGCGTTAATCACAGGTTCGCGTTTAAAGTCTGATCATTTCGACGGAGGTGAATCAATCAAAGTTAACTTTAGCTGGAAGTAACATTATTCAAGAACCGCTATAATGCCAAAACAATCTGTTACCTTAAATTATATGTTTATCTCTGTAAAGCTGCTTTGAAACAATCAATTGTTAAAAGCGCTATATAAATGAAGATGACTTGACTTGACTTGACGTGAGTTGCCATTCACATTGAAAAAGTTATTAATTAATCTCAAAATTTAATCATGTCACTTTGATCATTTATAAGTAGCCTATCAGATGTAAATGTGCTGTGCGCTTTCCTCTCAATAACAAAATAAACACAACAAAAATGACAGCGGTGAGAAAACCGCAGTTATTTTTTTTATTTTTTTTGTCGGATCATAGCAATGTGGATATTTTTGACCAGCTCTGTAATGCGCCGGCATCATGTCGACAGATGAGGTTATCAAAATGACTCTGATAAGATAGTTTGATTATAAAGTATATTTGAGACAGTAGGCTGTAGGTATAGATCTGGCTATGTGAGACTATAGTTTGAATTAATCCCTTTTCTTTGCATAAAACATTGACATTACAATACAGAATAGCTCTTTCGGCATTAACCTGAACATTGTATAAGCATTCATTTCATGAGTCAATGAACCGAAGAGAGGCTCTTGGGAGTGTGCATAAACGTCAGATCCTTTTGATTTTCCCAGAAAAAGCGTCCAAAGTCCTTCACATAAAAATCAGTCTACAGGCATTAATAGACAACCTTGTAAAGGCAACATACAAAGTGAAAGGACTTCACTTTTGAGCTTGTTTCAAGCTTGTAACGAAAATAACAAAAAACGAGACCATTCCCGACTTTATAGGTTGGCTTTGAAAGCATTTAGACTAATTCTTTAAAGTGAAGGACTCGGGACATTTTTGGCGGTAAATCAAACTAATACGTTTATGCAAGCTCTCTTGTGTTCTATGACACATGAAACGAATGTTAATGTTCAGGAAAATTTCAAGTGAAGTCCTTTATGGTGAATAACAAACTCTTCTAAGTCAGAAAGTCACCATATTTTGAGTGACCCTTTGGGTTAAGTTTTTCCATTGTGATCTGTAACGGTTTCATCAATATTTGTCAAGATAACATGAAGTAAATGCATGCACATCCTCATTTTCTTTCTGCTTTTGAAAGGAGAACACCACTGTTTTCCAATCTAGAGATTTATATGGTGTGTCCTGTGCATTTCCACTGAGGGTATTATATTAAAGAAGAGTTGGCATTATATATGAAAAAGTGTGGAAAGGTACAAAATTGTTATTGGGAGATTAATGTTTGACTGTGCCATTTCCCTAACATGAAGTGAGTCTTTAGGGTTTGGATGACCAGTGTTTTGCTTTTGTCGGGGAAAGAGGGAAAGTGAAGACAAAGAGTTGCAATTGCGAGGATGAGGGATCACAGAGGACTCTAGAGATTTGACCCGTGGCTTCATAAAGGCACAGGATATGAGAAATGTTGGAGGGAAGGGAGAGAGTTGAGTGTGTAAACGACTGCAGAACCATCTCTCCATTTTATTTCACTGGGAGTTGAATCATTTCCTTACAAAATTGATGTGGCATTATGTGAACGCTCCTTGCAGTCCTATCCATAAGACAGATGACAAATGGAAATGTAGGGAGTTAATGATTAAACTCACCTTTGTATCTTGTATCAATTATTAAAAATTGTATGTATATGTACATTTATTCCCTAGGATGAGATACTCAGTCATGTAATATAATTATTTCCTTTTAAAAAGTAAATCACTTGCATAATTAATGTATAAATACCTCACAATGTAATGGCGTAATGTCCAATTTTGTGCCACGTCTTCACCCAGATTCACCTTATTAGGTAAATACAATGAATGTACGCTTAATGTAGATTTTATGTTATGGCATATTGGTACACTTATACCCAACAGACTGGAGAACATGAATAGTATGAAGCGAGGGGAAAAGGGGGAACGTTTTCTCCCTTGTAGTCCTCCCTTCTTCCCTTAGCCCAGAACGGTGACAAGCTGTGATGAATTACCTCATTATTCTAGCTCACTTGTTCATTTCTCCGCTTTTGTAATTTCCCGGATTGATCCCCAACACGGCTGTGCCTACAGTACTTCTGTTCTATTCATACCAAAGCCCCTCTCCCGCGCACACAATACCTCTGTCTACTGGCTTTACGCTTGGCGGCGGGGCGCTCGGAACTGAAGCTGCAGCGTGTGCATCGCTTACTCCAAAACCAACACGGTAAAAGTGGCAGAGGCCAAATTGACTTCTACACTCTGTCAAAACTGGAGTAAGCTCTCATCACTGATATCACAGCGAATAGAATTCCCACCCTTGACACGCTGGCACACTATAATAGGGTTTAAGGTTTCACGAAGCAGCGTAGCGCTCCAGCAGGCTAGTTCATTTACGGGTCTGGTTTGTTAGCCTCTGTATTGTGATGGGCCACGAGACGTCAGATCTTTTCCTTCTGTTTTCAGAAGAAGGTTTAGGTTTAGAGCAATAGAAGCAGATGTAATATGTTACGTCCAACACGGATTTGCCAATGTGCATTGATCTCCATGCACAGGGTTCATTGACTCTTGTGTGAGTTGTTCTTACCTTGTCTCGCTTCGTCGTATTGATTAAAGGCCATGGGTCGTGCATTAACCAAATGTATGGTAACAGCCTACATCTAATGCAGTATAATACTGATAATGGTAGGCTATTTCTCTGTTTTACTGCTGTTTTCTTATTTTACCATATAACCTGCTTCCGTATTCTTGATTACACTTTACATTTTGTTTATATATAGTGAATGTAATAGTCTCATATTACATTTTGTGTGTAAATGTTTACTTGAGTGTTTATAAAATAGAACTATATTAACATTTAAAAATATGTATTTTTCTATTTTATAATATATACATGTGTTAATGTTTTTGAAGGGAGTCTCTTATGCTCACCAAGGCTGTATTTATTTGATCAAAAATACAGTAAAAAAAAACGGTAATATTGTGAAATATTATTACCATTTAAAATGACTCATTTCTATTTGAATACACTATTTTAAAATGGAATTTATTCCTGTGATGGCAAAGCTGAATTTTCAGCAGGAAATACATCATCGGGCAATGCATTGGTGCATCCCTAATAATTATTAAAGAAATTAATACTTTTTTTTTTCAGCAAGGACACATTAAATCAAAAGTGACAGTTAAAAAAAAAAAGTTTAACTTTATATTCAAAGAATACTGCAAGAAAATGTATCATGGTTTCCACAATATATGTATAAATTAAATAAATGACATTCATATTGCAATAGATTAAATTGAAATTAATAGTGCTTATTATTAGCATTTATTAATTCATGCATTATCATATAATAGGCTGGAATTCCCTTTAGCGTCTCCATGTTGTCTCTGATTGCTGCCGATATGTTGCTTGTCTTGAAACAAGCATGGCAGCTTGTATCGTATTTAAACCGAGACGCAGATTTGATATAATTTTACAGTGTGTCATGGTAATTATACTCAGTAATCTAGTGCTCTCATTCTCCCCTCTGGTTTTCTCCCTCTGTGTTGATGAGTGTGATGAGTGTGCACACTGCTTATTTATGTACTGCTTTCAGACAGCATGTTTGTAATTGATCATATTCAGATGCCATATGGCGGGTGTGTGTCCAAATGCGATGTGTGAAGTAACACTGGCACCTAAATGTAGCATCACATTCCACCACAGAAAAAAGGCCCCTTTGTAAATATTCACTAATTACTTATTCACTAGTCTCTAGTCTCTGTGCCATTATCCGTATATGCCAGACATTGTACTATTAAACACACTATACACACTCTTTACACACACTTTACACACTCTATATGAATATGCTGCTTTTTATCAACCAAAAATATGAAACCAGAGAACAGAAAGAACATTTCACTATAGGGCCATGGTAGCATGGAATTCCTTACCTAGTTTTTTGGTCAATGAAGCTAGTAAGATGGTCTTTAAAATTAAACTGAAATTGTATTTATTTACACAAGATCTTATGACTTTTTTTTCTTTTTCTGTTTGTTACAGAAGGTGTTATATAAGTGAAAGATTTTGACCCTATAAGTATACATGAAGCTAGTAAGATGGTCTTTAAAATTAAACTGAAATTGTATTTATTTACACAAGTTCTTATATGACTTTTATTTCTGTTTGTTAAAGACGGTGTTATATAAGTGAAAGATTTTGACCCTGTAAGTATACATAAGTATACATGGGTTCTTAGTTCATGAGTTTGATTTAAATTGTAACCAACTTAAATTAAGGAATATTTTTTAGTTCATCTTCTACTAAATGGCTTTGTTTATGATTGTATGTTGTATGAATGCATGCTTATTTTTTTTTTTGTTTTTTTGTAGAAATTGATATGTAATAGTGATTTTGACCACAGGAAGAACAGCACTCATATGTGTATGAGATAGCTGATTGTTGAAACAATAAACAATTCAAATTCAATTCAAATAATAGATTCATAAATGCAATTGAGTTACTTAGATCATATGTTGATTAATTCATCAAATGATTCACATAATAACATTAGCTGACAGAAGCCTGCAATAAAAGATTATTAAAAGACATTCTATTATTGGGAGACTTAATATAAATAAAGAAAAAATGAAATAGAAATCTAAAAATATATAAGGGTAATAAAATAATATATTTAAAACATATGTGACCCGATCTGGCGAAATGAGTCGGAAGTCGCAACGTTCTATTTTAAGATATGGGCCGATTATGTGGGAAAAAAATGAAATAATAGTTTTTTTTTTTTTTTTTTTTTTTTTGCTAATTTCAAAGAACAGACATTCAAAAATAATCTCCCAAAGTTTCGTAGTCCAGATAATTGAGTAAAGGTATTTAAATTACTATTAAAGTGTACAAAGTTTGACTAAATTCGCTGGAAATGAACATTGCTTTTCTCAACTCCTCTCGTCACCTCTGAGCATTTCCCGGGTATCCCCTGAAACGTCACTATCTCTGCTCTTTAAATGGTGTTACACGTTGTATAGAACCAATCAAAAAGCTTAGAAATGTACACAAATGCTGATCATTTGTCGATGGGAAGCCGTTTCGACTGACCGGCACGCGATTGGTCCAGCCACCCTCCTGTCAGACTCGCAGCGAGCGCTCTGTGTAATAAACAAGCTAGCAAATCTCCTCAGAAAGATTAAATATTATTAATTTGAGAAATGTCGCTGTCAAAAGCGAGCAAAGTTGCCAAAGCGTCATCAAGCCCCCTGGCCATTGCACACTGAGTCTGCGTTTTTTTTTCGTATGCGTTTTTTCGTATTGATTCGGTGGCTCCGAATTGTCAAAACACCATTCAAAATGCTTGCTACGGATGCGAAAAACTTACGATTGTTTTTATATAACGGATGAAAGTTTCGTAGTGTGCACGCGTGATTGATATAACGTGATTGACAAATGTGAATGAGTGTAGCTATTTATCTGCAAGGAGAATCCATTATGTGTTTGATTAACCCTTAACTGTTGGTATCTCCGTTATGAATTTGTTACGCTGTTATTGTCAACTAGCCTACACTAAGATATGATTGCATAGACTAGCATTATTTGATCTCTGTTTCCTTGTCTCTCTGCCTCTCACTTTCTCTCTCTCTCTCACACACACACACACACACACACACCCTCTCTCTCAAGCAAAAATGTAGCACCTCTGTTCAATCTTTCTGATTTTAGTACATTTTTGTAAAAGGTAGGCCTACTGTTAAATTATTTATTCAAATAAAATGTTTTAAAATAATTTGAGCTTCAGCCGGGTTTAATAGCATTTATATATTAATATCTTTGGTCAAATTAAGCTGTAAAATAAATAGTTTATCCCTTTAAATGTAATGGATTTTGAAAGATATCAACAAAAAACGGGCAAAAAACTTTAAAAGCGATTTTCTCAGGTTTTCAATTGGAAAAAGAGGGCAGGTGACCATAATTCAAATGTGTATATCTTTACAACCATTCAAGGTATGACTTTGACCAGGATATCAATTGAAAGCTTATGGTCTCCTCTTTCCATTAATACCAAAATCTCAATTTTTAAATTTTGGTCACTGTGACTCATTTTGCTGGATCAGGTCACATATATACAAACTTATATAAAAACTTCACAAATACAATAAAAACAGTAATATTGATAAATATTTTTACAATTTAAAAACATCTATTTTTATTGTAATATATTTTACAATGTAATTTATTCCTGGGAGGTCAAAGCTGAATTTTCAGCATCATTACTCCAGTGTTCAGTGTCACATGATCCTTCAGAAATCATTCTAATATGGTGATTTGCTGCTCAAGAAATATTTATTATTATTACCAGTGTTGACAACAGTTGTGCGTATATACAGTATATTGTTAAAAGACAGTCAACTATCTTGGCCCATCCCTTGTTAATTAATTTGCCATCATTTTTTTCCAAGAGGATTTGTTAGTTCATCTTCTAGTGTGTGTGTGTGTGTGACCTTAACTTTGTAAAAGCCTGAGATTAAATGTGTGCTCAGATCCACGACAACATGTTCCCTGACTACTAGGCATATCACAAGCCAAAAATGAATTCCAGAAAAACTGAACACAGTGTTCTTCTTCTGTCAGAAACTGCTTGTTCTGGCATTTTGGCTTTTATAAAAAAAAGTTCCCAAGCGATGTTTAGAACTCTAAGGGGTCTTTCAATTACCAGTGTGTCTGTTTCACACAGCTAGTGTTTGGGATGCACATCTGTAGACTGGAACAGAAGACAAAGCAGACTGCTTTAAATCTGTACGATGCTTACTACATACTAAAAATACTACAATAATAAATAATAATCCTAAAATAACACTGATAACATCCTAGCATTGCGGCATTCTTCTGTAAATCTAAAAATCTAGTTAAAAAATTCAGCTTCTTCAAGTGTTTTTTTCTCTGAGAGTGCAAAACATTGTGTACATGATGTAAATATTCAAGTATGTTAATGTATTTTGAGACACTGAAATTCGATTTAGGCTGTCATAAACTGAATATATGGTTCGGGAAACCTGTCAAAGCGCAAGGTTTCGATATCTTTAATGTAATATCTCAATTCAAGCAGAAGAAACAAACCTATAAGGCGTTTACACTGGTTTAACAGAGTTTTCTGCTTTTCCATTTTGTGTATTAATTATTCAAACTGTTCTCTGCATATGTACTGTATCCTCACCAAAATATGCATCATGACTTGTGTCTGAATTGTGTCTCATATCCACTTCTTTTGTCTCCACAGGTAAGCTTGTTTCCTGTTTATAGAGGACTTCATGTTGAGAGTAAGGTCTGTGTCGCTGTTGGGGAGGATTCATCCTTGTTATGTTGTCTGAGTAATGGAGGCAGAAGGTAAAGTCATTTTAGTGACTAATGCTAAGCAGCGCTCCTGCCAGTTTTCCTGGTTGGGATGTACATATACTTTATATTTAATGCCAGGGATGTATATATACATATTTCATGGATGCTGTATTAACATTTTCGTTTTGGCATTTGTGTCAAGATGTGGTTTCTTTTACATTTTCTCCATGGATAAATGGACAGGGAAAATGTCATCTCGTTCCTTAAAACAGGTTGTCCTCATCCCAGAAGAGTTTCTCAATGCCCTTGTGAAAAAGAAGTGCACGTAATTGTATCGAATGTGTACTTCAAATCATAAAAATTATATATTTTTAAAAACTGTATGTACTTGCAGATAATACATGAATTGAAAATAAGGCCACTTATATGTGATTTAAGTGCCACTTAAGTCGAATCTAAATTGCAAGTTTATATCTCACAATTATTACTTTATAACTCACATTTGCAAGTGTATATCATAAGGGGGAATACCTTTTTTATTTTTTATTCTGTGGCGGAAACAAGCTTTCATAAAATTTGTTAGCTGAAATAATAAATAAAAAAATAATTAACATGACTGTAAAATACATTTTTTGTTATGACAGCTTTGAATTAAGTTGTTTGACCAACAAACTACATTGAGTTAGAGGAACTTAATAATTTGTAGTTTTAAGTTGTAGGTCTGGAGCCAATTAATCTTATCTATTTCAGGTCAAAACCACAGCTATTGTAGAACACACTAAATGTAACTTATTTAGCATGTATACTTAACGAAAAAGTAAGACATTACTTTTACAATTACAATTACTTTTGCTAAACAGTCGTTTACCTTCATGAAATCTCTACAGCACAATGGTAAACACAAACCTAATAGAAACTCTTTTAAATGTCAAATATAACCGCATTAAACACTAGCGGGTCTTTCCCTTCACTAAAAAACAAATAAAATAATACTGATTTCAACATTTATTCTCCTTATCCAGTCCTATGCAAAGCATCCTGGGAACTAGAAATCCACTATACCCATTTTTTTTCATATTTTCTTAAAAAAAAAAATAATAATAATAATGCTATACTTTGTGTTAAATTACCCTGGCAGTAAATGTAAAAAAAAAAAAAAAGGGTGTTTATGTTTTAATTATCTTTTCTTTTTAAGTATGCCTATTTTTGATGAATGCACACTGATTCTGAAGGGTAAAATGGTTGCTTTAAGCCTTTATCTTTAATGTTCTGGTTTGATTTAGGACTCTTGGAGAAGTTTGGGCCCCATGCACGTAAGGGCACATATAAAGTAAGGTTAGGGTTAGGTTTAATATTATTTGAACTTTAGTTTTTGTAAATATTACATTTAAAATGTAATATACTATAAATGTACAAAATTGCAACTTTATCATTACAAATATATTTAATACATGACAAACAAGTTTTAATAGAAATGATATTCAAGTATATTTTAGTTGACCAAAAATGCTTTAACCGTATTTCATATATGGAATGCTTTACCATATTTCAGAGACAAAAGAAGTTATTATAGAAATGCCATAAAAATAATACTTAAGTGGGTCAAAAAAGCATTTACAAAAAGCATAATACATTTTTCTACATTTTATTTTTTATTGTAAATAACAAGGAATTTAGTGTCTGAAAATATTACATTAATTTTGCAAATATTTATTCTTTTAAAGTATATTATTTTCATAATAAGTACTCTTATTAAAAGTATAGTTGTCAGTTCAGTGTTTTTTTTGTGTTCCTGTACACTTTAGAGGTGTGTTTACCACCTTCCAGTGGTGTAGTGATTGTGTGTTTGTGAAGAAAAAGTACGACGGCAGATCTTTTCTCTGGTGGAAAGCAGAATAATGAAGTAGGTCGTGTTTCCCGGAGGACTCATAATTTTGGCGTGTCCACTGGCCAGAATGCGGTATCCTTCACAAAGCGGAACATGAGTTACTTTGCCCCGTTCTCATTGGCAGGATTAATCGGACATCATGCAAGCTGTTAGAGCATTTTATTATTTATTTCCCAGAGTACTCTTTCATGTATTTATTTTGGGGCGAACAAACACTGAAGGCACTGAAGATTTTTTTTTTTTTTTTTTTACTTTTTATTTTATTTTATTTGTGATAATGGCCGAGATGACAAACTTGTATGATCCCGTTGACCCTGTTGTTTTTTTTTTAATATTACGATAATGACCAACTCTGCAACAAGCTTTCCTGCACTTTACACTGAAAATAATTAGAGACACACATTTTGTGGTCAGAATTTCCCTTGAAAAAGATGTTACATTAATATTTCAGAAACGTAGCTATTATAGTTACGCTTGAGAAGTTTGCAAACTTTAAGACATGAGTCTGGCAATTTGTAGTTCTTGCAGAAGGCGTTATTAAGGCACAAACATTGCAAACAAACCCAGCAATTATTTTTTTAGTGGCCTGCTAACTTCTAAATAAAACTTTAAAAACCCTGCAAGCCAATAACATCAATAGCCATTGTGCGTTGTTCCAGGGAAAGCCAAAGGGGTCTTTAAATGGGTCAAAGACAAGAGTAATCTATGATAAGAAAAGGACGAATCTTTTGAAAATGTGGTGTAAAACCTTTGTGCCGCACTCTTTGTATTAATGTTTGTTTATACGGTTTTGAAAAAACATTTTCAAGAAAAGTTAAAGGCACACTATGCAGGAATTCCGTTTTTGTCAAATAGCGACCCCTAGAGTCGCTGTGGAGTACTTGTATTTTACGTTACTGTCGTAAATGCCACTCGCGCAGAGCGTCTGCCATAGACTGGTCTCTGCACTCACGGCCTGATACCCCTTTGAAGCTGTTATATTAAGGTACAAATCTTGCATAGTGTGCCTTTAAGAGATCTAGCGCTAAAATGTGTTTCTGAACTCAACCTGAGCGCTCGTGTCCGCTGCTATCAGTGTCATGGATACGTGTGCGCTCTTCAATCTATCGCCGTTGCAGAGACTCTATTCATTCCAGTGATATCACAAAATAAAATGCACACAAACTTAGAAAGATTTACTTACTAGTCCATCAACAAGATCGCCAGATCAGCATCACTGTTGCATCCAGTGCTGGTTTTTAGCTCGCGCCAACCGACCGACCGAGTGGGACTCTTCTCCGGTTCCTCACGCGGTCAGATTCTCTTTTCCTTTTCCTAGTCTCTACCAACCGCGTTTTCTTTGCTTTTTCCATCGTCGAGTATCACGTCTGAAATGTGTGTGACATCGTTGCCGTAAAGCATGTCGTCATTCTCGCGAGATTTGTCGGGGGCGCTCCTCTCAAACTTGCATTGCTGGTTTTTCCAGCGGCGTCCCCCCCAAGCTTTACTACCAGGATGATTCGCCCTACTTTGAGTTTGTTTACCACCGAAATGACTTTGAAGCTGTTATATTAAGGTACAATTATTGCATAGTGTTCCTTTAAAAGTGTTCTAGCCAAACAACGAGTAATAAGGTATACATACTTTTCTTACACCTTCAATACATGTGAATGTACACTTATTTATTTAATAACAAATTCATTAATTACAGAATTATTTATTTAATTATTTGGAGAGTGGCACCACATAACATTTTACAATCTTGATCTAACCTTGTCATGTCAATTTATCTGATTAATTTTAACCCCTTAAGTGTCACGGGCCCACCGGTGGGCCCAAATTCTTTACATTTTTAAAACAGTAATATCCTATACTAAACCTAAACTAATCTTGACAAACTATATATCATTTGAAAGCTTACAATCTCTAGTTTCCATATTTGGTGATTGATTTTCAAAATAAATTACAGAGGAGCCGTAATTTATCAATTTGCAACAATAATATTTTCATACTCTTAGACCTTTATTTTGAAATAGTGATGAACATGAAAAATCATGAAAGAAGGGTAGAAACCTCAGTTTGTTTTCATTCCAAGAGTTCAAAAGATAGCATCCATTCAATTATTAAAAAAAAAAAAGGTCTGAATTTTTTTTTTTATATAAAGAAAAAAATTATATGATGTGGCAGGAAGCTAAAACGCACATGCGTGTTCTTTTTATGTTTCTTAGAGGTTGAAATCATATCAAAATCTGCCAAACTTCTCATATTACTTCTGAATAGGATGTCTACTTCATAAATTGTATGAAAATTGTGGAAATAATGGTTCATATCACTCAAAACACATATGGAAATGGAGGCGCCCTTATATGGGCAGTAATGGAGTCTGGTTGTCATCTAGTGAAAAAGTTTGGTACTGCGCCCAAACAAAATCTTACTGAAAGCTCATTTTTTGAGATATCAACCTAAAATTTGAAACACAACTTGTTCAGATTTTTGGCTTTGATTTTTTTTCAGTTTTAGAGTCGCCCAGGTTTTGAAAATATATATTTTATATAAAATATGAATAATTAAAAATTTTACATTGTACATTTTCATAAACTCAAACTTCAATAACTTTTTTTCTGTTTCACTTTCTTAATTTATTTCACTTCTACAAGAATCTGCCAAATGTCTTCTTTAAAACAAGACCAATCTTACGTCTATATTCCAAAGCATTCTTGAATTACAACCATTTAAGTTCGAAATGTGCATTTTCATGTATATTCAAAAAAAGGGGGGTGACACTTAAAGGGTTAAGAAGAAAAAAATGGAAAGCAATATATATTTTTTTAGAAATTAAAACGATTGTCATTGGTTTAAGTAATTTGTGTGTATAAATTAATATATCTGGACATCTCATGCCATTGACCCAGCAAGATTTTGTTTCATAATTCTTGAAATTTGTCTTGAAGACTTTTACACTTACAGCTAAAATTTCAACCTGATTGAGTCATATTTCGTTTTCTTTACCTGTCTCACATTTTTACAAAACAACTTGTTCTTGATTGTTTATAGCGCTAGTGTGACATGATGCGTTAGACCGAAAGGACCCAGAGGAAACCTTACACGTGGTTCATTGTAAATTAATAAACAAAGAAGGAGAAAAAAGGTAATGAATTTACCAGGTCTGCTGGCACGGTTTCCCTGCACAGGAAATGTTGTTAGGCATGTCAACAAATCAGCTCTTGTAGACGGCACAGCTCATCATTAGAATAATTCATTGTAATTAGTCAGTCTTTTTAATCACCTCAATAGACGCAGCGTCCCAATACTTCCTCTGAAAGATAAATGGCTGTTTACCCAGGCGAAAAGAATCCGTGTACTCGCTGCTGCACTGCAAACTTTAAATGGCATGCTTGATTGTGTTTCTGACAGAGCATTGCGCTGAAAGATTTTCGACAAGAGCACGGGACAGTTTGCAGACTGTGCAAGTGCCATGTTTGCTTTTATAGGGGGCCATACTGGGTAAATAGTCTGTCTTTCAGCCTTCACTACGACTGAATGCTACTGTAAATCTGCACTCTTACTGCACTAGATGAATATTTACAGATTCATTATTGAATTAGCGAAGTAATTAGAGTTGAGGGGGTCGTTTTTAAGTGTCTTAAGCTTTGTGAACTTCGTTGCCACGAAATTATTCACTAGGACAAGTGGTGTCCTGACTGTGCATTTCATGTTTATTTATTCTGAATTCGAAAACCAGCCGTTGTTAATCTCTATGGCTGGATACATGTTATACAAACATTTGAATGGCACGCAATGAATTATGAATGTCTTCCTCATGCATGATTTATGGTGGATTTCCCACTGATTATTCTTGATGTGCTTCATGCCTCTGTTTTTTCCATTTTAGCTTTAAGGGTACAGACAGCAACTTATTGGGTGTATTCATCTCATCTTATGTGGTAATGAAATCTCAAATAGCATGTTTTCGAATGGGAATAAAGTGCTCTCTCGGGGCTTTCTGATCAGGAGTCATGTTTTTATGGAAGCTAGTTGCTCTGTTCCAAAACCAAGTGAGCTGCCTACAGAGGAAACATTTTCAGGCATCAAATTACACCTCGTAAGATCCTTTGTTTTAAGGGAGAATATGGCCTTCATAGAAAATGCGATCCCAGACTGCATTACAACAAGCTCAGTGATAATTCAATCCAATATGGTGAACAATGTGAAAAGTAGTGTAGCGTAAGAGAGTGCAACAGTGGCAGACACTTTTTCAACACCCTTGGTTTTCCCAATAATTTTTTCCATAGGGATTTAAAAAAAAAGTCTTTGTTAAAGAGTTATAAGCTTTGAAGCTAATTAACTAGCCTATGAGAGAATCATAAAAAAGTGTTTGAATATCTGAAAAAAGGACAAAAAATTGCTATAATGAGTGAAACAACTACAATCCCATGAAGCAATGTGAATATCAATCAAATTAAAAATAATTATAAAACTTTGGATTTTAAGATGTTGATTGTGTACAGAACAAGCATATTTAGTGTTTATTGCAAAATAAATATAACGCAAAACAAAAATGCAACTATGTATAGTGGATAGTGGCAATATGTATTCTGTATAGTTCACCCAAAATAAAAATGTATGTGTGTGAATTTTTTTTTAAGTTTTCAGAGTTTTAGTGTCAGTACTGCATTAAACTACTAAATATAATGTTGAATATAATGTATAATAATGCAATGGGGGAATATTTGTGGGTCCTGATAATGCCAAATGTATTATTTCACCAGTTAAAAGTGGCCTACTTTATTTTAAATATATCTATTGAGTGACAGAGTGCAAGCATATTTGTCTAAAATAATTCTGTATTTTCAGCTTCAGAATCATGAATATTTTTTTCTGGTGTCACCACTGTCCTGTGCATTGGGTTACCGGCACCAAGTCAAAACTTATCCATTTCCACCCCCAATGTAATATAAAATTTAGCATTTGACAAATATTTAGGTTGGTATAGGGAAACTGATTATGATATTCGCAGTGCTAAAGGGTTTTATTTGCTTGTTTCAGTAGGCCTACTTCGATTGGGGAGATATTTTGCAGAATTAAAGCTGTCTTTAGAGGATGCATTACAAGGTTGGAAGGCATCGAGGCACGTCCGAATCCAATATTAGCTTCACTTCCGGTTCCCTAAGATACCTTCATCTTATGGATTTTTGAAGGAAGCTTAAACAGATCGTTCCTACAATCCTGGTCGTTCCATTCCGTAAAAGTTGAGCTAAAAAAGAACGATGGCAACTGAAAGTTGCGGTGGTCATATAGTTGGTGAAACTATATTCATACACAACTTGGTGAAAGTTGGTGATCGTTTTTTGTGTAAATACGTTTTTGACCAACGGTTTCAACTTTTGATGTAATTTCTAGCGAGAAGTTACTATTGTAGTGATTACTAATTTGCTATAGTTTTCACCAAAGCTCTCTCGGTTTTGCTGTAGATCATTACACCATTTCAATGCATTTTGAACGATGACTTAACAACCATTCAAGACAGACTTACTGTAAGCTACGAGGTTGCTAACCGATGGTATATGCTTTTGTTGAAGCCATTACCCCGTATAACTGTTGTGATGAGCAGGACAGGGCCGATAGCCTTGGGAACAGAGCGAGGCTTGTGACGCGAGTGTATTTCAGTGTCGCCTATACGCCACAATGGTCTCATCCTCCTCTGTACGGGGTAATGGCTTCAACAAAAGCATATGCCATCGATTAGCAACCTCGTAGCTTACAGTAAGTCTGTCTTGAATGGTTGTTAAGTCATCGTTCAAAATCAATTCCCCTAGAAATTGATTCCCCCCCACCCCCCACCCCCCCCCCCCCTGGAGAAAATGAGTGAGATTTTATTTTTGCATTATTAAGCTGAAATTATGTTGTTTATTGGCTTAGCAACATGCTATGGTCAGACTCTTAAAAATTAATTGTCAAGTTACGTCTCTCGTGTGAAATTGCTGTCTTTATAGAGCGTTCCAAATGATTCACTTATGACGGTTAGTATGCTGTCTGTGCAGTAAGTTTTTCAACGGAGCTCATCTCTCAAGATGCTTCCACAAGATTGAGCAGGCAATGAAAACGGCAGGTTGTTATGTGATAGAGCACTGGTGTGCAGCAGCGCTGAGTGAGGTGGGGAGTCGTTGGGAAATGTCCTTTAATTCTGAGACTAACCGTCCAGTAAGGGAAACTGGAGCTCATGCCTGGAGGAATTTCAGCCTTTAAGTAGCCTGACCTGAAGAGTCAGATAAACACAGACCTCCATCCTTCTCTCGTTCTATCATAACTGAAGTTACAGCCTTGCAAAATGTCAGAGTTAAGTGCTTTTGTTTCGCTGTGCCCTGTCACCGCTGCTCTACGTGGCTAGACAGATGCTAACATTTCTTTATAGCACAGTCCTTTACCGAGGACCATCACACTTGAACTATAGAACTATACCTGAACATTTTGGGGTTCAAAATCAAATTCAAACTTGGGAATAAACTAAATTTAAGATGTAAAATGAATAAGAAAGATTAAAGATTTAGCTCTATTTCTTGGTCATTAATCAAATAGGTAAATTTTCACACTTGAAATAGTTAACCCTGGGTCATTCTAAACCCTGGGTTAACGGAAGCGACACGTTTTGACACATTTTCTGTTGACATTTGACATGTTCCTCCTCAAACGCTAAAACTACTGTTTACACAAGACGCTGTGTTTCCTTGACTGTACAAAGCACAGGAATATGAGGCGCGCGATTGGCCGTCGGTTGCCAAGCATCTAACTCTAACATTTTAACATTGCATTAGCTTAGTCCCAATTCAGAGGCTGCATCATTCAAAGGATACAGACTTTAAAGGCCATGCCTTCAAATTCCACGAATGTCAAACCGAGCGTTGTTAAAGGCCATTGATTTTTTTGGGAAGTTATATTAAACTGATTAAAAAAGAAAAACAGGGTTTCAGAACCTGTCTAAATATGTTCACCTTGGTTCATTTATGTACATTATAAAAAGCATAAACTATCCATAAAACAGTAAAAAAGAAAATTTTACATTTGTATTTTTATAAATTTGGGTAAGTTGAAATTCAATACTTCCATTGAAAAAAAGAGTAATCCATTTTCTCTCAAAAAAAATCCAGTCGTCACCACCACGCAATGAACATTGGGATGGGCCATGGAGGATCCAGTCGTGTTGCTGTGACCCATTCGGCCTCAAGTTTGGCACAACAATGCAGGGTTATCTCCGGTTAAAACACGGGGTTAAATGCGGGGTTTAGAACGATGACAACTCGGGGTTTAGCACAGTGTGAAAAGACATTACACTACATTTAGTAGACACTTTTATCCAAAGCGACTTAAAATAGAGGAACAAAAGCACTTAGTCACAGAACCAACGATATTCGTAGTATACATTACCCGGTTTATTAGAAAGCTAGATTAGGAAACAAGCTAGAGTAGAGGAAAAATGTAAAGAAGAATAAAAGTTGGCAACTCATTCCACCACAGGGCAGCAGAGAGGGTGAAGGGTTTGGAAAGTGACATTGACCATGTGAACTCCTAGAGACGGTCAGATGTTCTTCCAAAGAAGCTCAAGATGCTATTTGGATCATTTTCAAATCGTGCTGGAGAACATGATCACTAGGTTGGAGTTCATGCAGCTTGAGTCCTGCTGTCATTGAAGCAAAAAAGGTCAAACCAAATACAAAGACATTCTGAAATTCATGTTAAGTATGCAATTTAAATTTGTTAAAAAATAAAAATATATCATTTAGAAAATGCAAAACAGAAGCACTTTCAGTAGTGGTCTCAGATGTTTGGACCCCACTGTATTTATGTTATCAGCCTTAATGTTATTCTTCAAGATTTCACTGTTCACTTGGCATTACTGCAGGCCTTTCTGCAGCAGTAAGAGTTTGTTTTGGGTTGGATGGGAAGGCTTTCAGCTGGCTGATGCTTTACAAAGATCATTTCAGACGTGTTTTGGGGAAGCCACAAAGCTTAATATCCCCCGACAGCAAACTCCAGGCAATCAATCTCCTAGGCGAGAGAGTCGACATAGTGTCCATCTCCTCTGCAGTCTGATGGAGGGCTGAAGATGAGACACTTTTGGACTTCTCTGCGTCTCTCTCTCTCTCTCTCTCTCTCTCTCTCTCTCTCTCTCTCTCTCTCTCTCTCTCTCTCTCTCTCTCTCTCTCTCTCTCCTTGCTCTGCCGTTCTCCACAGCACTGTGGGTTTATAACTTATCTTTCTTGCAATATAAGTAATAATTGTACATTAGTAGTGTTATTGAGAAAATCTGAAAATGTCCATGTTACTTTTTTTTGCATTGAGACAATTTTTTATATGAAAGGGAGTATTAGAATTTCCGTTATTCTCATTGGATTCACAATTTATTTGTTTGTTAGATTTTTTTGGGATATTAGGCTAGGTTGATTTCACTTTACACCAGAATGTGCTTAATTGTCATAAAGCAAACAATTTATGGTCCTAAAAATAAGCTATATATATATTTCATGACAACTCTCTGAGTGATTGGCATAGTAATGTGTATGACAATGTTGTATGGCCTTGGCGGAATAGATCTGCTACACTGCTGCTGCTTCTGTACAATATAGCATACTTGAATTACCCATAGCAGATCTATACAGGTGGAGCTAGGGAAGGTGGAGGGTTTCTAAAACCGCGCTGCACTGCTAAGGCAAATACTACCCAAGTATTTGAAGGTCGAGCAGTGAGCTCATTGACTACTGATACAGCAGAAACCAATCAGCTGCACCCTATAGATAACAATGTGATTATGAACAGGTGAGTTAAAGGACCTATTAGCCTGCGCCATCTAGAGTATACACTCACCTAAAGGATTATTAGGAACACCATACTAATACTGTGTTTGACCCCCTTTCGCCTTCAGAACTGCCTTAATTCTACGTGGCATTGATTCAACAAGGTGCTGAAAGCATTCTTTAGAAATGTTGACCCATATTGATAGGATAGCATCTTGCAGTTGATGGAGATTTGTGGGATGCACATCCAGGGCACGAAGCTCCCGTTCCACCACATCCCAAAGATGCTCTATTGGGTTGAGATCTGGTGACTGTGGGGGCCATTTTAGTACAGTGAACTCATTGTCATGTTCAAGAAGCCAATTTGAAATGATTCGAGCTTTGTGACATGTTGCATTATCCTGCTGGAAGTAGCCATCAGAGGATGGGTACATGGTGGCCATAAAGGGATGGACATGGTCAGAAACAATGCTCAGGTAGGCCGTGGCATTTAAACGATGCCCAATTGGCGCTAAGGGGCCTAAAGTGTGCCAAGAAAACATCCCCCACACCATTACACCACCACCACCAGCCTGCACAGTGGTAACAAGGCATGATGGATCCATGTTCTCATTCTGTTTACGCCGAATTCTGACTCTACAATCTGAATGTCTCAACAGAAATCGCGACTCATCAGACCAGGCAGCATTTTTCCAGTCTTCAACTGTCCGATTTTGGTGAGCTCTTGCAAATTGTAGCCTCTTTTTCCTATTTGTAGTGGAGATGAGTGGTACCCGGTGGGGTCTTCTGCTGTTGTAGCCCATCCGCCTCAAGGTTGTGCGTGTTGTGGCTTCACAAATGCTTTGCTGCATACCTCGGTTGTAACGAGTGGTTATTTCAGTCAAAGTTGCTCTTCTATCAGCTTGAATCAGTCGGCCCATTCTCCTCTGACCTCTAGCATCAACAAGGCATTTTCGCCCACAGGACTGCCGCATACTGAATGTTTTTCCCTTTTCACACCATTCTTTGTAAACCCTAGAAATGGTTGTGCGTGAAAATCCCAGTAACTGAGCAGATTGTGAAATACTCAGACCGGCCCGTCTGGCACCAACAACCATGCCATGCTCAAAATTCCTTATCACCTTTCTTTCCCATTCTGACATTCAGTTTGGAGTTCAGGAGATTGTCTTGACCAGGACCACACCCCTAAATGCCAATGAATTGGTTGATTAGATAATTGCATTAATGAGAAATTGAACAGGTGTTCTAAATAATCCTTTAGGTGAGTGTATGTATATATATATATATATATATATATATAGTATGTGTGTGTTGTGTATCTGTCAGGGATTATGAATTGCATTGCATTATTAATAATTTGTTTAAAAATCACATTTTAAACATATTTATATAAATGTTACATTTTTATATCAAATTTACCAACAGTATCAAAATATATTATTTAAACCATTATGTGGTATATTGAGCTATATTATCAACAGGAGATTGAGCTTGGAGGGCCGTATCGAGAGGACAGAGCATCTGACAGGGCCGATCAAACGCAGGCAGCTGTTTTTTCCTTCTGCATGGATCATGAGCAAATCTGATGATTGTTAGTCTTGAGGGGTGGGCAGGCTGCCACGGCCATCAGTTCAGACAGCTAGAAATTACATGTTTTCGAGCATGCTCCGAGACGAGTGAAAAAGACACTGGTTTAGAGAGGAAAAAATGCCGGGGTTGAGATGCCAAGGAACAAGCCAAAGTTGCTGATGTGATTTCACTGGTGGAATCAAGTGCAATAAGAGTCATATTTCCTCTTGACAGGGGAGAGAAAAGCAGTGAATACATGATCGAACTGGGGGAAATAAGTCCATTGTAAACAACATGCCCAAGGAGACCTATTAGTTTGATTGATCATAAACAAATGCTGACAAGTCCCTCGCTCCCACTCTCTCTCTCTCTCTCTCTCTCTCTCTCTCTCTCTCTCTCTCTCTCTCTCTCTCTCTCTCTCTCTCTCTCTCTCTCTCTCTCTCTCTCTCTCTCTCTCTCTCTCTCTCTCGCACACAGTCTCTCAGTGGAAGTCTCAACCTGCTAATACTGATAGATGTAGGTGGTAAATACACAAATACAGGAGGAAAGGAATAGAATAGCTGCGATATATGGAGAACTTCAACTCTCAAGCTGCATGACAGATTACAGCCAGTGAATGTGTTCAGTGGTCAAATGCAGTATATCAGTATTCAGTTAGTTTAGAGGTTCAGTCACTAGGGGTGGGAATCTTTTACCATCTCACGATTCAATTCGATTCCGATTCTTGAGGCCACGATTCGATTCAAAATCGATTTTCGATTCAAAAAGATTTTCGATTTAAAACGATTCGATTTTATCCATAATGATTTCTAATCGGGTTTCTGATCATGATCTACTCTCATCTGCTTTGCTATACAGAATGACAAACGGAGAACAGTGTTTCCTCTAGGATTTTTTCCAGCTGTGGTGGCAGGCCCATTTCGCCAGGGGGAGGGGGCGTGGCCCATGAGTGATATTCCCATTGGCCACGCCCCCTTACCCCAGGTGTTTAAACCTCCCCTAAGTATTATAACATTATAACATGAAAGGCTCGAATAAGAGCGGCAAAGCGATTATGCGCATCGCGTGCGCAGAATGATGCACTTGAAGCAACGCGAAGTCACAGCGTGCAGCGCTCCGGATTGAAAAGTTCAAAGCACAAAGCGAAGAGATTATATCTGTCTATCTATGCTTAATGTATTATATATATGCAACAGTTTATTGAGCATTTTCTTTTAACAGTTTTAAATTTCAGTTACAGTGCGCATGAAGAACAATTCATAGCGCTCTCCAGTGCTGTAATCTAACAGACACCCGGGAGAAAGGATTATGATTTAGAAAACGCTATAACGCGACGCGCTGTGTGAATGCTGAATGGAGAATGACTGAGGAGAGATGAGTTTCCATTAACTTTAACTAACGACTTAAATATTCATTTTTACCTCACATTATGCTCTTGAATGACTTTAGAAGTCTTGGAATATAGTGCGAACACTTTATGGTGCTTTACAATGTTTATTATGCCTTTAGCTTAACATTCATTCATTCATTCATTCATTCATTTCATTTATTATACAGGAAAATTCAACAGCAACAGTATAGTTACAGTAAAACGGGCCTGGCTCAGTTTAAAAACTGGTTTACAGCAGGTTCCTGTTCTGCAGCAACATAAAACAATAAACAGAATTTCAGCACATGTATACAAGACATTGTTATTGACTAGATAGATGTAGACAAAACATAAAATACGGAAAAACAAGACTAAAAACAGTACATGAGCAATCAATGTGTACAGGTTTGACTAGTCAGAAGAAACTGTTTATATGACTTTTTGAAATATGCGAAGGACGATAATGTTCGAATTTGATAAGGAATGTCATTCCAAATTTTAGTGTAAGTATAGAAAAACTATTTCTGACCATACTTATTTTTGTACTGTGGAACTGGAATGAGTGCCTGCGAGACTGACCGAGTAAGGCGTAGTGGTCTCGAAGTTTGTGTCGGGAAAAGACTTGTAAGTGCAGGTGAAGAGCTATTTTGAATACGAAAATAAAAAGCAAGAGCATGGCTGTTTACAAAGTTCTGATAAGTCAGAGCATTTGTGCGTGTGAGCGCACTGCAATGATGAGACCATTTTGGGAGATTACAGTGGATCTTAAGTGCTCTGTAATACAGTCGTGCTATAGGTTCCGTAATGTCCTTAGTGGTAAGAGACCAGATTGGAAGACAGTAGGACAATGTTGAGAATACAATAGCATGTAAATACGTTTCAGAAACTGAGAAAGAGAGATGTGGTCTAATCTTTTTATAAACATAGAGTTTCTGATTTAGCTTTTTTGTTAATTTCGAGATGTGTTCCCGGTATGTAAGATGTAAATCAAGTAGTACACCCAGGTAGTTATAGGTCTTAGTGACAACAAGATCTTGGTTTGCCATAGTAATAGAATTAGTAAAAGAGATTTTTTTTCTGGATGAATGAAAATACATGCATTCCGTTTTCTTTACATTGATGGTCAGATGGTTCTTTTTCAGCCAGTCATGTATCAGGTGAAGATCAGTTTGTAGTTTGGAATTTATGACATTAGGATTTGAATCAGAGATAAAGATCACAGTGTCATCAGCGTACAGTAAACATTTTGAGTGTTTACACACTCGAGGGAAATCATTAATGTATAAAAGAAAAAGTAAGGGTCCAAGAATGCTGCCTTACAATAACAATAACACAATCACATTAATATCGGACCTCACTGAGAAGCTGCAGCCGTGGCGGGATTATTTTAGGTGTGGCGGCCGGCCACGGCAGAATGAATGTAGAAGCATCATATTTAGAAGCATCAGAAGCTTCATAGAAGCATCCAAATTTGCTTCCTCTGATTTGCCGCTCACGTTCAAAAACCGGCTGCGTGCATGACGTCCGGACGTCCCGTATAGGCTATAGTTACAAAAATGGAGGCGAACAGCCAGCTGATTTTATTTATTTATTAAATCGATTCTTGGACATTTCAGATCGATTCTGAATCGTTGCAAATGAGAATCTAGATTCTTCTGTGAATCGATTTTTTGGCACACCCCTATCAGTCACTGTATTTATTGCATTATCTACAATGTTTCACTGACCAATAAGGCTTGTAAGTTATGAAATTAATTAAACGATTTACAGGGATACTCGTTTCACACATAAAATGGTCAAAAAGCTAATTTTATTTCTATTTAAGAATGATGCATATAAAACATATTTTATTGAATTTATTATTTTACACTATTAAATTTATCTTGTTTTCTGTCTAATATATATTCTAATGCAGTAAAAAAAAAAATATATAATCATGTTAACAGCAAAAAAAAAACTTTTTGGGAAAAAAAATGTATGTGTAGCACCAACTGTAAGGCCATGTTACACAACAAGATGTACTAAAAACAGATTTTTTTTCCTTACGTTTTTTTCACATACAGAAGACAACATTGTCAAAACGATCCCTGTTAACACAGATCTGTGAAAACGATTAAAAACGCTGTATTATGCTGCTTGGCCAGTAGTTGGCGATGTCACTTTTTTAAAGAAACACTCACACACGTAATGCGCATGACGTCACGGTTTTCACAAATCCGCTTTTATGTAGTTTACACGGAGACGATAACGGTATCATTTTCAAAAACGTGCACTTTGAAACCTGTTTTCAAAAGTTTGCGTTTTCAGACATTGTTGTGTAAATGAACGGCCAAAACGTATAAAAAGTAGGGCTGTCAAATGATTAATCGTGATTAATCACATCCAAAATAAAAGTTTTTTTTTACATAATATATGTGGGTGCACTGTGTATAATTATTTTATATATATAAATACACACACATGCTTGTATATATTTAAGAAATATTTTCATGTATATACTGTATATAGATTTATATATAATTTATATTATATATAAATATAAATATTTTATATATAAATAATATTTTTTTCTTAAATATACATGCATGTGTGTGTATTTATATATATATACAAAATAATTATACACAGTGCACCCACATATATTATGTAAAAACAACTTTTATTTTGGATGTGATTAATCACGATTAATCATTTGACAGCCCTAATAAAAAGTTTTCTATTTTATTTGAAAAGAGTGTAGCAAGTAGCTTGGGCCATTGGTAGGTTCAATTTCCTAAAACGTTTAAATGCTGCGGCTCAATCAATTGTGTGAATTTAAGGCGGGGCTATCTGTCTGTCCAACCAATGACAGGCAAGGGGAGTTTTACGGGAACTGTTACTGTTTTTGGAACTCTGTTTGTTGTCAATATAGGCACAGAAACTATTACACACTTAGTATTTACTGTAATATGTGATTTTTATTATTGTTACCTGACAGATAGGCCAGGAAATTATGGAAGTAGTAGTACACACTAGCATGGTAATAATATAAACGCAGTCGGATATGTCAAAAGACAGCATAAAACTGTTTTACAATATCAGATTTGTGCATTAGGTCTTTGCAGTGTAAATGCAGCCTTAATGGTTTCCTGTTTGTCTCTGTCAATCTAAACCCTAATTCTTGGAAATCCTTCAAAATGAATTAAAAAACGTTGTAAAGGTAGTACAGATGCATTTTGCTTCTAGCGGTAGTGCATTAGTCGTGTTCTTTATTTGGCATTGAGAGCAACCAAAACAGTTGTGAGTGAATGAGTTTACTTCAATACAGGAATCATTTGGTTTGAGGTCGGCCAAATCTAATGTCATGGTAGGAGTAATTAAAAAACTTAAATAAAATAAAACAATTAAAAAAGGAAGAAATAATAATAATAGTTGAAACTTGATGGACACAAGCCAAAATATAAGATTATTTCAATTTAATTTTATTATCATTGCAAAGAAATAGCTTTACTTTATAGATATAGAAACCCAAAACTCAGTCATTGATGCTTGAGGGTGCAGCACATGATATTAAAAACCTAGTTTTTTTTTCTTTCTTTTTTTACGGAATGATTTGGGTAAATGTAGTTATTATTTTGTCTTGTGGAATATATGAAATATGTTATGCGGCTTCTTCAGGGCAGTACAAAATTAAAAAAATTATATCTCATTTTTAATATTGTATCTCTTTTTTATTTTAATATAAAAAAAAAATGCTAAACATCTTACAGATTCTGCAAGGAGTAGTGAACATTATGTGCTGTATCTACATAAACTACACATGTCTACCTTCATCTGAGAAATAGCTCAATAAAAAATATGGATGTTTGAGATTATAAAACAGAAATATTATAATATATATATATATATATATATATATATATATATATATATATATATACATATTAGTCAACTTAAAAAAAAAAGTGCCAAGTTCTTAGAAAGGTATTCTTTGCATTCATGTTGGTTTCAAAGTTTTTTAGAAAGCAATAAAACAATTTTCTACAAATAATTAGATTTAATGACTCAAATGTCAAGCGACATACATGTCAAGTTAACAAGTAAAAAATTAAAATAAAGATATAAAGTAAATAAAATAAAAGTGAAATAAAGTTCACAATAAAAATTAAAGGTACTAAAGTACTTGTCTTGCACCTGAAATACACGTGAGTTTACAACATATGTTATTTTCAAAACTTTTTTCATGGTAAAAAAAAATAATAATTTATATTTAAAAAAATTAAAGTGTCCCTTTCTCATAAAAAGCACAACGCATTGACCTTAATTTGGCAAATTTTTTATATAAAATGTATTTTAAATTGAAATCATTTATAATCAAATGAATGCAGCCTTGTTGAGCATAAGGGACTTTCAAAAACAATAAAAAATGTAATAACTCCAAACTTTTGAACAGTAGTGTATCGACTTACTTTTTTGTTTTATTTGACAAATATCATGAATTTTTTAATCATGAATTTTCAATGAATATTTTTTAATATTATAAAAATACATATTATACATTTTTTAATGTAAAATTCATGATTCAAAAATGCATGATATTTGTAAAATAAATCAAATAAAATAAAAACGTTTTTGTTTTTCTTCAACGGAATCTCATACATTTTAATAAGATTTGCTGTTATTATTATCAATTATATCACAGTTATATAATTGCACAAACTAATTCAGGATTCGAACTTGGGTTTCTTGTGAGCTAACAGTTTTGAAATATGAGCGAGTACATCACAGCTATCATTTACTGTACATGAACTGCAATTTTGAATGTGTTTTTTTATAACTTTATAAATCCAAGAAAAAAAGAGTGCATTGCTACCATACCATCATACAGCCATGCCCTTATGCAATGTTTTTTATTTGTAAGTATTTTAGTGCCTGATGCTACAGTTCAGGTCATCATGGGCGTTGGCAGATCCTAATATACGTGTCCCCATCTGACAGCACTCGCTTCCTTCATTTCCTGCACTATATCACTGGCGACTGATGTTGATATTGTACTGATGTTTTGGAAGTCTTGTGGCCACTCTGCGAGGTCGAGAGAAGTGGTTTGCTGAGGCAGAGTCTTTGTGACAGATGGGCTGTTTGTTCTCGGCGCCGGATATCACCCAAAATCTGGGCAAAAAGCGGCAGATTACTTATGATGGATGAAGATGGTTTGCACCACTGTCGCAGTCGTTGCATCACACGGCCCTTCTGTAATAACCTGAATGTTAAGGTTTGCACTTTACAAGATATATATATATTCAGCTCAAATATGCTTCCGGCTGTACTTATTTTCTCAAATCTGAATGCAAAGCGTAGTATACATTGTGTAAATACATTGTGCGTCTTGAGTATATTCGCAAGTGGCGTATGTTAAGCATCTAATTAAGTAAAGGAACTTCCATGCCTAAAGGGGCTGAGAAAGAAATTGCATCATTCATCTCAATTTGTTTTGTGTTGTTCTTGTTTATTGGATAAATGCCCAATGTATTGTTTTCATTGTGTCTCCAACTATAAGAAATGCATCTCTTATATAGTGGCTAATCCATGGAGACACCCAGGAAAAAAAAAACAGTATTCGCCTCAGATGTCCTTTAACTCACAAACACAATCCTGGTTATGATGACGTCAGCAACAATGAGCTTAAAGGGACAGACCTTCATTTCTGCTGATGGAGCTCTTGATGGAAATCAGAATTCTGTTCCAATTAAATTCAGCTACAAGGATGTCTGAAATAATGAAAAGGAAAAACTTTTGGGGTGAAGTTAAAAAAAGATAGAAGAAATGAATGCTTTTTTTCAACAAGAAGTAGCACAGCTGTTTTCAACATTGATAATAATAATTAACGTTTCTTTAGCAGCAAATCGGCATATTAGAATGATTTCTGAAGGACATGTGACACTGAAGACTAGTAATGAGTAGTAGACTAGTAAAGACTAATAAGAGTAATGATGCTGAAAATTCAGCTTTGACATCATAGGAATAAGTGACATATATACAGTGTATATATAAATATATTCAAATAGAGTAGTTATTTTAAATTGTAAAACTATTATTGCACAGTATTTTTGATCAAATAAATGCCTTTCTGAGCATACGAAACTCTTTTCAAAAATATAAAAAAATCTTATACTGACCCCAAACTTTTGGATGATATTGCTTTATTTTATTTTATTATTATTTTATTTTATATATACATATATATATATATTTTTTTTTTTTTTTTTTTTTTACAAATATCATGGTTTTCTGACTATATGATGATTTTATTTGCTGATAAATAGCATGTATTAATATTTTTTTTAAATATCATAATGATTTTCATTACTTTTTTTCAAGGATATCTCATGACAGTTATATAAAAATGTATATCTTTATGCCCCATAAAAGTAATTTGTAATGCAAAAACATAACCTATGCAAACCACATTTGTATTGAAGTCATTGTCTAAATTTGTTTAATTATTTTTCATAAATTAACAGAATAGCCTGCTTATTGACCCCTTGGCTAACAAAGAAAACACCAAGGAAATGGATTTCGTGACATTGCCTTTATTTAAAGGATTCGAACGTGGGTCCCTGTGAGCCAACAGCTCTTAAATGTCATTCAGCTCCGAAAACTTTAAAGTAGACACGAAGTGGAAAGTATATTTAAGTGACAGAGAGAAAGTCTGGCTTTTTTCCAGAACTGTTTCGTGATCTAAATGAGGAGGTAATTACGCTGGATGCTGGATGGGCATTGTCAGCTTTTTTAAAAAGTGCCTCATTTCAGAGTCTGGGGAGTTTTCGAAGAAACCGCTGGAATCAGCTGTTACTAAACCCAGTGAGCTCTGACGAATGATCAAACTCAACCGTCTGATGATATGATGTCCAGTCACGGGGCATAAAATCACTGTTAGACATGATTCATGTGTTCGGTCTGATGTTTAGAGAAATATCGCAGTTGGAGCTGTCCGTTTTTATCCCCATCTGTGCGTTAGACATATTTGGGTCTTTGAGGATTCGTGCTTGATATCATAAGCCGAAATAGATGGAACATGATGCAAGAAAGAAAAACTTTGGCGAAGGAGTCTTACTGCTAAAAAAACATCACTCTTCAGTAAGGTGACTGCATATGCCGCCATTAGTGCTTTCCTTTCTCCAGTGATCAGACAAATGAAGCAAGAAGTAGCGATGCCGCCCATCTTGATCCCTGATCATAACATGTAATGGTTTGGCCAGGTGCTGGGGTGGCATTAGACCTGCCGGACAGGTGGCGGTGGGACGGAGGATGGCTTCAAGCTCCAATAATGAGAGCCGTGCCAACTGGACTCCCATCTGCTGCCATGCTAAGCGCTCCGAGCCATTAAAAACAGCCTCTTCTCATTCCGAGAGGATTGTGTGAGCGGATTTCTCCCTCAGGGCACTCGCACAGTCAAGGAGGGATGCTGAAAGACTCGCCCGGTGACAAGTGCGCTGGGGTCCTGGTTAAGGGATGATGGGAAGGTGAAGGTACACCAGTAGCTCTTTTGAAACGCAGCGCAGAGGCACACACTCAAATTTTCAAGATGCACTTGAAATGAAAGGACAAACACACACTGATGTGTTCACTTTTTTATGTTTTCATCGGTTGTTAAAGATGGAAGTGATATTTATTGTCTGTCATATCACAATTAAGTACAGTACACATATGGGGTGAATGCTTACTGTACTAAATATTTGAAATATGTTCATAAATTTTGTTGCCGGTTTTGCCGTGTCCCTGGGTGCTACACTAACTTCTAACATAAAAAAATATTATTAATTTAGAAAATTCCAGGTTTTTTTTTCCTAATTTCCTATAAAGATATGATGTTATGTTTTCATCGGTTGTTAAAGATGGAAGTGATATTTATTGTCTGTCATATATCACAATTAAGTACAGTACACATATGGGGTGAATGCTTACTGTACTAAATATTTGAAATATTTTCATAAATTTTGTTGCCGGTTTTGCCGTGTCCCTGGGTGCTACACTAACTTCTAACATAAAAAAATATTTATTTAGAAAATTCCAGGTTTTTTTCCTTAATTTCCTTTCTCTAATCAAATATATTTTTTATTTATTTATTTATTAATTATATAATGACATATTTTTGGTGGAAAAACATCAGCACAGGCATCAGCAGGGATGGGCAACGATTAATCGCGATTAATCGCATCCAAAATAAAAGTTTGTTTACACATAATTTATGTGTGAGTAGTGTGTATAATTATTTTGTATATATAAATACATATGCATGTATATATTTAAGAAATATTTGCATGTATATATATATTTATACATAATTGATATTATATATCTAAACATTTTATATATTAACACATTCTTCTTAAATATATGTGTGTATTTATATATACAAAGTAATTTTTTTTAACTAACTTTACTTTGAAAACCTGATTTAAGTTAACTCAGTCCCTCATTAAACAAAGGCTTTATTTATTTATTTTAATACAAAGGTTTATTAATACAAATTAATTAATTGTGTTGAATAAAATAATGAATAAAGTTAAAATGCTTGAGCAGGAGCTACATAACTGGCTAATACAATTTTCTAGGTTAAATGTAGCCTTTTTAAAAGAACATTCAGTTTTGTATTATTATTATAGGGGATCAAGAAGTATGTGACACCGAATCAAACGCACATCTTGTGTCGGAGCGACATTTCTCAGTGTGACGGAGCATGTCCACAATTTTGACACCTTTTTAAAAAGATAAATTGATAATAGACAGATTACCTAACTGATGCGAATGGTAGTTCATCCCTTTGGGAACAGACAATAATGTGACAGTCCACTTCTAAACTTGCCTTTATTTTATTTGTAGCATACGAAAAAAATGTGAAGGCTTGCATCCGTCACAGACTGACTGACACGGCTTGACACTTCACTGTATTGGTTGCGTGGCGGTTGTAATTGTTAGCTGTCGACATGTATCTTACGCGAGCTGCTCGGATTGCAGCAGCCCTGGGGTTTTTATTGACCTTGAATCTCTGGCCTCGTTCCTATATCTCGAATTGCGGCGTAAGTGCAGCCTTGCCGTCTCTCAGTAATTTATCTCCAGATTGAAATTGATGACCGCAACCGGTAGGATCTGAGACGAGCGCTCGGAGTGGAGGAAAATCCGTTAGAACCCATAAGAATGCGTGTGAAACATTAAAAAGACAAATGCTTTTGTTTGGAGGGGACGTGAGCGCCGAACGCTTGAATTTAGCTCTCGCTCTGGACCACAAGCGAGTGAGCTAAACAAGCACTTGAGATCCCCGCTTCTGCGCACTTATGAGATCCCATGGTAATTCAGCGTGACTGACCCCCCCGCAGGACATTCATAAATATTCACGACAGCAAATAGAGAGGCCTATGTAAACAAAAAGTTGTCAGTCCTTGTTTGGGCGATATATCGGCTGTTTTGAGCAGAGGAGGCACTAGGGACTGGGAGTAAATTACTGGGCCGGAAATTGAGTTATTGGGAATCGCCCTGTCAACAGGGGTGTTAGCGAGGCGTGCAGTTGCCTTGGATTCCCAGGACCCAGTTAAGTGGTTGCTATGCGTCTGAGCCCATGGGCCGCCGATGTCAGCAGGACCGAGTCTCCTCGCACAGGGCCAAATAATAACGGTTGTTTTCAGATGCTGTGTGTGTTGGCTCACTTGCAGACACATCTTCTTGCACTCAGTGGGGTTTGATCATTAAACTGGCGACCTTGAGACTCACCTGAAGCCGCCCGCTAGCCAAATGAGAATAGAGGCTGGTGTCAATTTTTTTGGGGGGGGAGTGAAGCTTTACGTTGACCTTGTTTGAGTTAAACTTGATGAGTTTCCTGAACTCTTGCTCTTTCTTTTTTTGTCTTTGTCTGTGTTTAATGTTTGCGCTTCCAGAGCTAAGACTCACAGTGGAAAGCGTTGAATTTTTTAAGAACGACTTTAGAAAGGCCGATCTCACCTTTTCACCTTGCTGTCATCTTGGCATGCTAATTGGAGGAGTGGAGGTAGTCATTGCTGACCCCTAGACAAACTATATAAAAAATAAATTAATAAATAACCTGGCGCAACATAATAAAGTGTCAAGTGATAAACCACATCTATTCCATGTTTAATGGCTAGGTTGCATAAATATTACAATTTTGTCATGGGTTTGATGTCACTGGTGTCATTGGTTCATGTCCACTCACTAACTTTTCAAATTTGAATTGGTACAAGTGCATTAGGGAAGAGTTTTAGTTAGTAATGGCTTAAATTTTAGTCTGTTCTTTAGACAAAACAATATTGTTGAGTACTGCTCGAAGTCTTATTTCACGATATGAGTAATTTTAAATATCAGTGAAATTTCACAATTAACGATACTTAAGCAAAAAAAAATACTAGGTTAACTAACGTAAGAAAAAGGTCCTCAAAATAAAGTAAACAGTCAGCAATACAATAAGACCAAAGAAACTAATTACAAACAAGATGGACAAACAAATACAACAGAATGAAAATACAAATGAAATAAACAGTGTTTTAAGTTTTTCAGGAAGATGTACTTTCTTTCAGGAACAGCGGTATTCAGATAAGTAATAGCCTACAAAAAAAACATTAATAATGTAAAATAACACCTCATGATCTTACTGTACACATTAAATACAGATTAATCCTTATGAAAGCTATTATCCAGTCAAAACAAGAGAGTAATTTTTGTCTTTTCGTCTTTTGTTGTTGATTATCATTAATGACAGACTGCATCAGGTTTATTAAGCTCCTGTCACTTTAAGAGCTAATGCACGGATCCAATACACTGTTACACACGCGTTTTCTTTCTCAATTGTGTACGTTTACTTAAAGGGATAGTTCACTGTGAAATAAATTTTTGGTGTGTTTTAGCTTACCTCAAGGGCATCCAAGATGTAGGTGTCTTTGTTTCCGCAGTAGTTTCAATTTTGATATGTTTAGGTCAAACCGTTCTTGTCTGTCTGTCAGTCATATAATGCAGGTCTATGGTCACCACCTCAAAGAGCATGCACAGAGAAGTCCAAAATGAACATGATTTAATGACTCGTAAATGTAAGTACACATTGATGGCCTAAGACACGAAACGAGCGGTTTGTGTGAGAAAACGAACAGTATTTATATAGTTTTTACCTCTTGTAACGCACAGACCGAAGCGCCCGCGCCCTCAGAGTACTTGGACGTGGCTGTGTTTACAAGAGGTAAAAACGATATAAATACTGTTCGTTTTCTCACACAAACCGCTCGTTTCGTGTCTTAGGCCATCAATGTGTACTTACATTTACGAGTCATTAAATCATGTTTAATTTGGACTTCTCTGTGCATGCTCTTTGAGGTGGTGACCATAGACCTCCATTATATGACTGACAGACAAGAACGGTTTGACCTAAAAATATCAAAATTGAAACTACTGCGGAAACAAAGACACCTACATCTTGGATGCCCTTGAGGTAAGCTAAAACATGCCAAAAATTAATTTCAAAGTGAACTATCCCTTTAAGACATGACCCACTGTGTTTACGTGAATACTTTCCAAAAAGGGATTTTGACATTTTTGTGTGTACGCGTTTAGGTGCATATCTGAAGCCCATTCGCGTTTGGCCCGACTCGGAGAGCACACACAGAAAGATGCCTGGGGAACGGGAAATAAACTCCTAATTTACTTTTATAATTTATATTTTATATAGATATTATATGTATTAGTATTTTGCTTTTGGTAAATTTGACTAATATCACAACAGATCATCAAAAATGCACTTTTTTCAAACATTTCAGGATATTTTCAATTGTGTTGGCACAATACGAACCGAAGCGAACCAAACTCAAGTGTGAACACACCTTTAGATTTTACTTGACAGCCCCCATAAAATGACTTTGCTTCTAAAATAACACGGATCAGCTTTCAATCCACATCAGCACAAGAATCTGCAGTTTAGTGTAGGACTTTTATCCCTACAGGGCATTTATGTAAGAGCAGGCTTCAAACGGCTCCTATACATAGCCTCTGTTCTTTTTGTACTCAAAATAAATCAGAAAACTACCTGCAAAAAAAGTGCTTACACCTGAATTTGGACTTGCCCAGCACCCCCACCCCCCAATACCTCTGTCCCAGTGGAATCAACACTGGTTGCCTTTCAATGTGTTTGCAGCCAGCAGTGTATGCCAAGAGTACATATTAGATGTGTGTTCACGGAAGCATGACATAAGAAATTGTTTGTCTAGAAACCCCACCGGGAAAGAACCGGTCTGCTCTACACGTCCACATCAGTGCATGAACTTCTGAGGGCCGGTTTCCCAGACACAGATTAATCTTAGTCCTGGATTAAATTGCACTGTCAATAGTGTTTCTACAATGAATTTGCTGTTTGCTCTAGTACTGGGTTTAATCTGTTTCATGAAAACTGACCTACGTATGTGTGTTTTGACCATTTTTCTGATTTTGTCTCTCTGAGGAAAATTAAATGAGAGATTTATGGCTGACGCTGTATCAAAGCATAAGCGCTTGTGCACATCCAAACATGAGCGATGGAGCGCCGCGATCACGTTTGGAATCTGATATGCTGTCGGCAGGGGAAGTCATGTTTACACGGATTCGGCTCGAAACTACATCTTTGTCGGTCAAAATAGAAAAAGAAAGAGCAGGAAACAAAATATCACGATGAACAAAAGAGATGTGGTGGAAACTTGTCATTTTAATATTGATCTTCGGGTAAATTATATAACTAATTTTTGGTTCTATTCATTTATTCAGAAATGCAGTTCATACTATGGATAATGACTGAACTAAAATTAATTGCATAAAGTAATAAAAGTCAAGGTGGTGCAACTGTCCTAGGTTTGTAAAAAATGGAAATTCTTGTGGATAAAAAAAAAAGTAGTTGATTTGGAAGAAAAAAGCTTACCAAGTCAAAGTCAGTTTGTGTAAGCAGTTTGCAGGAAGTTAATTTGTTGTTATGTGACAAGAAATCCATAAACATGAAATTATATCACAGAGAGAACCCATGTAGACCCTCATGATTGTGTGTTAGAGTTTATAAAAAATACCACATAATTTGACATTTTATGACACAGCAGGGTTAGTTCAGGTTGTTAAATGGCATATCTCAAAGAAAAATTATATTCATGATTCAAGAATATCTGCAAACTCACGTGTATTCAAGGTGTAAATAAAGTACAATTTGTTGTTATTGTTTAGTTGATAGGTACATTGATTTTTAGATTTTTGAGTATTTTGTTAAAATTGGTTTGTTAAAACATAATAGCAACCTGAATACACAAATTACATTTCTAAGAATTTTGCTTTGTAAAATACAGATTTAAATTATTTTTCATTCTTGGACATCATTATTTATCATTGACCCTTTTCACAACAATACGCGAGTAATTACATACCCACCCCGTTTTGAGGATAGAGCTCCAAAAAAAATTGCTATTATAATATTTTTTATATAATTCTAGTAAACAAAAAAAAATCTAGACACAGGCAGCAAACTGGTTTACCTTTGAGACATGCAAATGCGTTGAGGGCATCAGTAATAGTACTCAAGGTAAAATTGTTTCATCCTCTACAATGTGGCATGATGGCATCACTTCTTTTATTATATGCCATGCAGAGATGTGTCAGCCATTACCAGTAATCCAAACTATTATGCTATAATTGTTCTCTATGCTTTGCTAATTGAAGTATTTCTGGACTTGTGTACAAACACATCCACTTCCGTCCCTAATAACAACACTGCCATACTGATTGGTTTCCTGCTGCGCTGTGTTAATCAAATCAATCTGTTCATTTGCTTCAAACATTTCTCTGTGTGTGTGTGTGTGTGTGTGTGTGTGTGTGTGTGTGTGTGTGTGTGTGTTATGCTATAGCAGAATATTTTCAGTTCTCAAACTACTGTGCCTTTTCCTGTTAAAATGGTCTATCTATCTATCTATCTATCTATCTATCTATCTATCTATCTATCTATCTATCTATCTATTTATCTGTCTGTCTGTCTGTCTGTCATTCACTCATTTCATCGTCTGTCTGTCTATCTATTGTTCATTCGATCATCTGTCTATCTATCTGTCTATCTATCTATCTATCTATCTGTCTGTCTGTCATTCACTCATTTCATCATCTGTCTGTCTATCTATTGTTCATTTGATCATCTGTCTATCTATCTGTCTATCTATCTATCGTTCACTCATTTGATCGTCTGTCTGTCTATCTATCGTTCATTCGTTCAATCATCTTATTGTCTGTCCATCTATCTATCTATCGTTCATTCGTTCATCTATCTATTGTCCGTTCGTTCGATCATCTATCTATCTATCTATCTATCTATCTATCTATCTATCTATCTATCTATCATCTATCTATCTATCGTTCACTCATTTGATCGTCTGTCTGTCTATCTATCGTTCATTCGTTCAATCATCTGATTGTCTATCTATATATCTATCGATCGTTCGTTCATTCGATCGTTCTATCGGTCTGTCTGTCTCTTTCTTATAGTATCTATCTATTGTTCATTTGTTCGATCATCTATCTATCTGTCTGTCTGTCCAGGGTTCGAAATGACTTAGGACTCTTGGGGGTCCCCTAAAATGTAATTATTAAAAATTCTGAAGACTACCTTGCTACACTATATACTGTAGGCAACATTATATGGACCAATGTTAAAGGTGGGATAATGGTCTTGGGATGTTTTTCATGGTTTGGGCTAGGCCCAGTATTGTTGTGGTGTCTGGAGAAGTGGATAATCTAACAGGTAACCCTCTAACTCTGGAGCAACAAAGTTACAGCACCTTATATCTAATCCCTGACATGACAAAGTGAATAACTGGTCATTCTGTCCTTGAGCAAGGAAGTTAACTCTAAATCCACTAGGTGTACTCATTATGGCAGCACCATGCACCTTCAAGGGGTTTGATCAAATACAAATGGCATTTCTCATCCCTTATGTTACATTAAATGGAATTTGTAAAACAACTGGCCGCTGGATTGAATAATAATGATGTCTGAAAAGACTGTACCTACATTAGATGGTTTACTTTGTTTCAAAGTAGTCAATCCATAACCTTAACTAAAATCTTTAGGGACACGTTTAAAAAAAAACCCGTAAGATATTCTAACTTAACTAAAAGCCATTAAAATGACAATATTCCAATAGAAATCACATTATTCAAAATCAACATGTTAGGTGACCAGGCACATATTTTATTTATTTGTCTTAACTAGTTCTCAAAATTAAAATAAAAAAAATATTACTTAGGAATGCCATTTATTATTATAGTATGAGTGTTAAAAACACCCCTTCAAGTTATCATCTTCAACACCAAACATGTTGTTTAAATCCTTTCTTGCAGTCTTTTTAGTTCAGAACAGTATATCTATAGGCTACAGTTTTACAAACACAATAGGCTGAAGTATGTACTAAAGTCCTCGTACTCTTCTAATCATTACACTGGGTTAATGCAACTTTTGATATAGGAACATGAACTCCTAATATTTTACTATAAGCAATTATTATGGAGATATAAACATAATCGAAGCACTTACAGGATTTTCATTAAGGATTTCACTCTTTGTGAGGTTTCGTTTTGCCGCGTTGTCTGCGGGAGCACCACAACAACAATCTGTGACGCTGTATAGGAACTCACTCGGCTAATAGCTGCCCTGATTGCTGCCTCGCGCTAGGAAATAAATTAATTACTGTTATAAATATAAAACGTCACTAAAGACCTATGATTTTCACAATTATTTTTAATGTTAAAATATATTTGTCGGGGACACCCCAAAATCCAAAAATAAATTCTTATGGGGGGTCCCTAATGACTTATGGAGGGTCCGGGACCCTGTATCTGTCTGTCTGTCTGTCTGTCTATCTATCGTTCACTCATTTGATCGTCTTTCTGTCTATCTATCTATCGTTTATTCGTTCATCTATCTTTTGTCTGTTTGTTCGTTCAATCATCTGATTGTCTGTCTATATATCTGTCTATCTTTCGATCGTTCTGTCTGTCTGTCTGTCTCTTTCTTATAGTATAGTATCTATTGTTTGTTCTTTCGATCATCTATCTGTCTGTCTGTCTATCTATCTATCTATCTATCTATCTATCTATCTATCTATCTATCTATCTATCTATCTATCTATCTATCTATCTATCTATCTATCTATCTATCTATCTATCTATCTATCTATCTATCTATCTATCTGTCTGTCTGTCTGTCTGTCTGTCTGTCTGTCTGTCTGTCTCTTTCTTATAGTATCTATCTATTGTTCGTTCGTCCGATCATCTATCTGTCTGCCTGTCTGTCTATCTATCTATCGTTCACTCATTTGATCGTCTGTCTATCTATCTATCTATCTATCTATCTATATATCCATCGTTCATCTATCTATCGTTCGTTCGTTCAATCATCTGATTATCTATCTATCTATCTATATATCGTTCATCTATCTTTTGTCTGTTTGTTCGTTCAATCATCTGATTGTCTGTCTATATCTGTCTATCTTTCGATCGTTCGTTCATTCAATCGTTCTGTCTGTCTGTCTGTCTTTCGTATGGTATAGTATCTATTGTTCGTTCTTTCGATCATCTTATCTGTCTGTCTGTCATTCTATCTATCTATCTATCTGTCTGTCTGCATCTTTCTTATAGTATCTATCTATTGTTCGTTCGTCCGATCATCTATCTATCTGTCTATCTATCTATCTATCTATCTATCTATCTATCTATCTATCTATCGTTCACTCATTTGATGGTCTGTCTATCTATCTATCTATCTATCCATCGTTCATCTATCTATCGTTCGTTCGTTCAGTCATCTGATTATCTATCTATCGTTCGATCTATCGTTCAATCATCTGATTGTCTGTCAATCCGTCCGTCTGTATATCCATCCTGTCTGTCCACTACAACTGAATTTTTTCCAGTTTCTACCATCCCCTAAACAAAAAGAGCAAACCTAATAGCTTCTAAAATGCGAAGAGCAGACCAGAGTAATATCACACAGCTGTATGTGCCATCAAATCATATCATATCATGAGGTGTCATAACATCCCTCTTGTTTATTGAAGTTGAATTTCAGAAGGTTGAATACACAAATGCCATGCCAGTCCACGGAGGATGGAGGATGTGAATGAGATTGGTTGATCTCTGAAGCATTAGCTCTCTGTCAGACTGTGCTCTTGGAGCAGGTGGTGGAGCTGTGTGGTGCTGCAGGTAAGGCTAAAAGCCTCCAAGCTGGAAAGGTCACAGCTTACACGGATGAAAACCGATTTAGGGCACTGACTTTGAGAAGGTCACAATGACATGAGACGGCTCGAAACATGAAAAGAGATGGATTGAACTCGCCATTCTTCGGGCCAAGAGACCCCATGTACCTGCTGCATGTGGGTCATTCAACGCTCTGCTGGATTTTGCTGTGCAATAAAAAACAAATTAACGAAGAACTAAGCATTTCAAGAAGAGGACGAGGTTTATTATGACTGGGTTAGAGGGTAAAGAAATAGTTCACCAAATCACATCATTATTCACACAAGTCATTCCAACCATGAATGCTCTAATTTTATCTGTGTAACAGAAAAGCAGATTTATTTGGGAAAATAATTTTCTAGGCAAAAATTCACAAAACTATTTTCTGTGAGGGGAAAAAAAATCAAAAAAAGAAAATAATAATAATATATACATTATATATATATATATATATATATATATATTAGTAGCCAACATTTGAAGTGGATCAAAAAAGTTCATCAAAGTTGTCCTAAGACAAGAACGGGTATTGTTCAAAATTCATGTATAACTTTGATGAAAGGTTTTGATCCACTTCAAATGTTGACTAGTGTATATATATATATATATATATATATATATATATGGGTAACACTTTATAATAACTGCACGCTATTAATCATTTGTTAAGCATGAGTAAACAGTTAATTCATCATTTATAAAGCATTAATAGACATTAATAAGCAGTTTATAAATACAGCTATAAACGCTTTTTTTCTTGATTTATAAGCATATCTATAATGCGTTTAATAATTGTATTTTCATACTTTGTTAATGATCAATTAATAATTTCTAAATGAAGTATAGCATTATTTACAAACCAGTCATTTAAGAGTTGTCAGTCATTCATAAGATCACTTAGAAAGTGTAAGTAAATGTAGTAAATACAGGTAGTTATAAAGCATTTAGTAGTGGTCAGTTAACTATTTTGTGAGCTAATCTAAAGTGAGGACTATTCATGCCTTGTAAAGCATTTATAAAGGAGATTTAAAGGCGCATCAATCTTCTAAACAGTAAAATGTAACAAACACAACACAGTGATACAGAACATAGAAATATTTAACAGCCTTTAAATCTCCTTTATAAATGTTTTACAAGGCATGAATAGTCCTCACTTTAGATTAGCTCACAAAATAGTTAACTGACCACTACTAAATGCTTTATAACTACCCGAATTAACCCTGAATTACAGCATAAATACATGTTAATAAAGCATTTATTAACACAATAAGTAACCATCACTATATGTCTGAATAATAAGATGTATGAATGTACATTTAAATAGTTTATTAATCATTTACTTACACGTTCTAAGTAATCTTATGAACCACTGAAAACTCTTAAATAACTGGTTTATAAAAAATGCAATTATTCATTTAGAAATAATAAATTGATCATTAATAAAGGATGAAAATACAATTATTAAATAAATTATAGATATGCTTGTAAATCAAGAAGAGAGCATTTATAGCTGTATTTATAAACTGCTTATTAATGTCTATTAATGCTTTATGAATGATGAATTAACTGTTTACTCATGCTTAACTAATGATTATTAGCGTGTAGTTATTATAAAGTGTTACCGTTATGGGTTATTATTATTAAAGGAGCTGTATGTAAGATTGTGGTCAAAACTGGTACTGCAATCACTTTCAAATTACTGTAGAGCGGTGTATCCCCTCCCCCTCCCCCCTGACTCGAGGTTGCCAGATAGGCTGCAGGATCCAGCAGGAACGTGACGAGCTGCAGCTGTGGTAACTAGAGCAGAGCTGGCAACCCGGATGCCGCAACACTACTGACTTCGTGATTGGTAGATAGGTGGAGGGAGGAGCATCAGACCAAAACACAACATGACAACATCAACATCAGTTGAGGGCTGCAACTTCACTTTTTAAAGGACAATATCCTGGCCGGACTACTATTGTCAGTGATATAAGTATTTGAAATGAACATGATTTCTTAATGTCTAGTGACATATCAGGGCCATTTTATGATTAATTGAAATAAATTTCTTACATACAGCTCCTTTAATTATTACTTTTATTATTATGGGAAGTAAATGGAAACATTTACTAATTTAGATGTTAAAAGACTAGACAAAATTGAAAATCATAAAAACTGTCCATATTGCATCACTATTAGGATAAATAATAATAGACAATCAATTAACAGAGTAAATTGTCACTGAGTGTCTTTTGTGGCTGCATATGACCACGTGAGTGCTTACACTACGAAAGCAATCCGGTCGAATGCATTTGTCTACCTCTGGAAGTGGTCGAAAGTGGACAAGCTCAAAAAGTTTTAGACCCCGCAGGGCTCTAGAGTGCGACCAAAATTTGTAAGGGTGCGACGAGAATTTTTCCTAGGTCGCACCAGTGCACCTAACGTTCTCGCATGATCGCATCCGCTGCCTCTCCACAAACGAGTATTTTGTTCTCCTTGCACGCATGGTTGGATCATATCGTGGTCTAAACCAATCAGAGATAGAGATTGGGCGGGTCTTTGCCTCTGATTGGCTGTGGTTCAGATATTCCTGTAGGACTAAAATGCTCCGTGCTGACTGTGTGATTGAAATAAATTGCGACCTGTCACCTGAGCACCAGAGAATCAGTTACGGCAATCAGCAGCATCAGCTAAATAAACGCAAGAAAACAGACGACGAAGAAACTTTTAAAAATGTAGGCTACTTGAACTAGGTAAAAAATATTGATTTCTCGATTTTAATCGATTCTCATTGATTTTTACGAACCGTTGGCTATGCTGTTTTCAGTTGATGAATGAATGGAACATTGTAGCGAGCATCCCATCCAATAAATCGCAATAATCTTTGTGCTTTGTTACTATTGATATGAAACAAATTCTCAGATTTCAAATTAGGTTCATTTTCTTACGAAATTCAAAAACATATAGTGTTTTGACGCTGTGGCGTGAGATCGCTCTGGCTCAGCTCAGCTCAGCTCAAGAGAAGCAGCAGCGCGTGATTTCTCTTCCGCCTTAATAATACCAGTTACAGCGCGAAATAAACATGAACGAGCATCTGAAAGTGTGTTAAAAGATAGATTACAACTTATCGAAATCCGTATCTTTCACATGGAATCGCTCAATCAGTGTTTCAACCGTGGAAAGATGTCAGTAAAACGCTTGTAAACAATGTAATGTAACGTCACATTTACCTCAGAAAAAACATATCCAGTGACCATAAACTCGTTAGCTAGCTAGAAAAATTAACTCTAGAGGAGCATTTTGCCTAATATATGCACCATATTACATATTCATTATAATTTTTAATGTTTTTTAATATTGAATGCATGTTGTTTGAAAAAAATCTGGCAAGTTTTTATGCAGCCACCGTTTAAATGTTTATATTTCATATAGCTTTATTATTATAAAAATAAATAAGTGTAATTTAAGTGTTTGTGTACAAATCAGGTCATTTTTACCTTAAATATTATAGTAGGCTAATGAAGCATATAGGCTACAACTGACTCCCAGTTTACAGCATTAGTTGAGATTTGTTTTTCTTGAGAAAATTTGCCATGTAATTGTACCTGATATCCAAAATAATCAATATTGAATCGAATTGTGAAATTTGTGTCAATACCCTGCCCTAACTTAAACAATGTAAAAACAGCACTTTAATTTTTTTTTTTTTTTAAGATTGATATTTTTAAATACAGTATAATTGTGCTTCAAATAATAATAATAAAAAAAACTACACCTTATTCTTGTTTAAAAGCATTTACATAATATATATGAATGTATATGGAGCGTGATAAAAAGGTGACCTTGAAATTGTGGCGTTAAAGGCGACGCGAGACGAGGAAAAATTTGAGTGCACCTAAATTTTGTGCTGGTGCACCTAAATAAATAAGTTAGGCGCACCAGTGCAACCAAGGCAAAAAGTTAGTCTGGAGCCCTGCCCCGTTTACACCTGTATTTAGCGTCGTTCACTTGTGATCCGATCGACCAAAACGCATCTTAATACCAGGTGTGTGACCAGGGCCTTAGTCACATCTTACCCCGTCCTTCCCTGCTGTTCAAAACTATGACATAACTTGTCAGATGTTATTGGAACATGTTCATAGCTAATGTGAGGAACTACAGCTGTGGTTACTCACCTGTGTGAACATGAGGAGACCTGACTTCATACATCCACCCTGCAAAAATAGATCAGAAAACTGTTTAGCATCGTGTGCTTATGGATACTAGTTGTGTTTGAAGACATTCTGACATTTTTGGGGCCACAGTAGTTTGTTATCTAAGCAGTTTTGAATGTGTGGTTCATCACAACAATATTAAAATGTCTTTCCAACAGAATGTTCTTGACTCACATGTACATGCAACAACTCAAAGGAAGCGGCACAGCTTTTTCACTTCGGCCGATCAGCACTTCTAAACATGGTTTATTTGTGTACGGACACACAGCCGCCAATGTCATCCGCGTTGTAGACATAAGTCAGGGGTGAGCGTGAGGTGCAGTGTTGACAGGTCGTCTTTCCTCAGGGGAGGTGTCAGATAAGGACTGCAGAAGGTTGAATACTCCGTTACCTGCAGTTTGGAGGCCGTTTCCTTCTTATCTGCATGCGGTTTTCCACAGGGAAGCATGCAACGGGAGCTTAATTTCAAAGCATTTTCTAAACCTCCAGCAATGTGGCAAATAAAAGGTGGTTATATTCGAGGAGAGACCCGTGTTTACCCGCTGTATGACAGTCCTGTGTCTAATATGGCAGTCCTTAATAAATAAACATTGAAATTAATTAACATAGTTCTTTTTCTGCTTCAGTGACTTTATGTGACACTGATGCTGTGTTTGAGGTTGTGGTGATGTTTACATTCGTGGTGAGACACCATGGTGTGTCTGTCATAGAGTGTCAGTACAAGGAACGGCTTTAAATGCAATTTTAAGCTGTTGATACAAGAACAAATAAATCAAAATGACACTGAAGAATATGCGTTTATAATATTTAGGACTCGTAAACAAGATTTAGACACATTTAATGTCATCTGAGATGCAATTTAACCATAAAATCATTATTAGTGACAGAGCTGTCCAAAACAGATTTGTTGTACACATTTGTTGACGCTGTACTCCGTAAGATAAGAAAAGTTGCTTATTTAAAGAGCTTCATGTCATCTGGATGACTATAGCTTGTCTGAACGGACTGATGTTTTTGGACTGTCTGATGAATATTGCGCACAAAATTGGAAAGCACTTGCTAAAGATTCAATCAGCAGCTATTTGAAAAATTCTAGCAATTTTGTATCCTCCCGAAGTCAAGGGGTTTTTGAATGGTTTTTAGTTAAATGCTTGAAGTAAGGTCTGTGTTTAACACAAGCTAACATGAAGAGCTTGTCATGGACATTATTTGTTCGGCATGTGACGTTTAAAGACATTCTAACTAGTCTGCTTTTGTATCTTCATTTATACTCTCGCTCATGCAAACTATTTTAACTTAAAGAGATAGTTCACCCAAAGATGAATAATTACTCCCCCCTCATGTCGTTTTAAACCCATAAGACTTCCGATCATCTTCGGAACACAAAGAAAGATTTTTTCTTATAAAATATGTCCCTCAATTGACAACCATGCAACTACTTGCTTCACGAGTCAGTCAGAAAGTCTCTTCCTGTCTTGGTCGGTTCATGGCCAGAATAAGCTGTAAAGTGGGCCAAAACTTTATAACGATAGTCCAAAATCTGGCTACGTGAGACTATTTATTACAATCTCCTGCTAGAAAATACCACAGCTACAGAATATACCAATGTGTTTCTCATTTTGAGGTAAATGGGCCTTTAGGGCTGCACGATTTGGGCCAAAATGATAATCACGATTATTTTGATCAATATTGAGATCACGATTAATTATCACGATTATTTGTTGATTTTAACCCAAACAAATTTTATTGTCACATAGGCTAATTATAACTGCTTTCACATCCATATTGTGCTACATTCCTGCTAATGTACAACTATGTGCATCAAAATAAAACAGGTCCTCTTATTCACCAAAATTCAGTGCATCTCCTTAAAGAATAAATAAAAAATAAAGAAAACAAAGAAAATGTAGCAAAACTTCAACGGGGCACTATTTTACATTGTGTAAATATATTTTAGGAAGCAAAATGTAAACTTGCATTGTACCTGCATAATGGATGTGAATAAAACGCGCAAAATATACAATCAATAAAAAACAAATATTCCATAACAGAATGTAACCAAATGAGAACATTTCAAGGCAGAACTGCACTGTGGAAGTTCGATTAATGGATGAAATTCAGAGTCATTGTTATTTGACGCTTAAGAAATGTAAAATGTTGTGGTACAGTGTTAGTGATTATGTGAAGTCTTACTGCATAAATTTAATCTATTTAATCCTCCATATGAAAGTTTATGTGCTCGAATTATTTCTATTTATTAAACAATAGTTCAAAACAAGACGTTAGTAATTATGTAGTATGTATGTACCAATTTACTAATGCTCACACACAATCGGTATCTCTCTCGCGCAGACACAATCGTTATCTCTTTCGCGCTGTCGCTCGCGCGCAGACACACTCGGTCTCTCTCGCACACTGGGGCTCATGGCGGCACGTGATCAGACAGTGGTTTACGGAGAGCTAGATTGGCTTTGAAAAAAAATTTTTTTTTTAAAAACTTTGATACGGAGCGTTCTGTGAATGGAATGACGCATTTAAAATATCGCTCGATCACGCGAATTTGATCGTGGGAAGCCAAAATCGTGATCGCGATTAATCGTGCAGCCCTATGGGCCTTTATAACCTAATTTTAGCCTTTGGAATCATAGGTTTGTGGGAAAATGCCATTTTTAATGCTACACAAAAAGCCACAAAAGTTATTTGGTTTGACATTAACCAAGATTTCCTTGTAGTTCATCAGCTGTGCTTGTATTTTCTGTGGTATTTTCTCCACAGAAAAAAGGAAGTATGGAATTCTTATTTGTAACTCCATTTTCATTGCTATTCTTCCTTCCCCCCTCTATGTCAGCGTAATAATATCTTTAAAATATTACCCTTCTTTCATAGAGAGAACAACAAGATGTTTGCGAGGTTTTATACCAGTGTGTGATTGTCTTTTAAATGCGCCTCAGACGTTTTGCCCAGCTAACGTAATTTAGTTTTAACCTTTTACCAATTCATTCTTTCCTGTCTGCCCTTTAAGTGTAACTCTAGCTATGATAATGTGGGGAATGAAACAGTAAACGTACACGGCATTAAATGTTCCCGAGGGAAACGGCGAGTTGTTTATATGGGTTTTTCCTTGCTTCTGGAATTGTGTTCAGCATTGTCACTGTAAATGGCCCCAGGCATCGGCCATTACTTACAGCTCATTCTTCATTAATAATACAGAGATGTTGAATTATTCACATGCTGTTGGCCACAGGTGAGGAGGACAGCATGGGGTGACATTGAGCAGACTGTCACTTCATGCAGAGGAGGATGTTGTGAGTAGAAAACTGCTGCTCTGCTTCAGGTGTTGTGGGCATGCCTGGACTGTCTGGTGTTTTTCCCTCGGGAACCAATAAAGACAGAAATATCATGTTGGTATTATTAGCGCCACTTGCTAAGGCAAGAGCTACTACTACTCTTGCTCATATTCAAGGTGAGGGGTTTGTTCAGTTCACTAACAAGACTGTACTTAAGAAATGTTAGGAATACAAGTTAATTAGTCCACAATTAGAATCAGCTGCTTGTATTCATACAAAGAAAGTCAGTGGGGTCAAAAACAACAAAATACAGACGGACGGACGGACGGACGGACGGACGGACGGACGGACGGACGGACGGACGGACGGACGGACAGACAGACAGACAGACAGACAGACAGACAGACAGATAGATAGATAGATAGATAGATAGATAGATCTTAATCAACATGGTCTTGCATTGGACAGCAACAGTTACATTTTCTTCAGTTTTTTTTATTTTTATTATTTAATAATTCTTGCTATTTAAATTTGTCAAAAGTGATATGAAAAAAAGTATTCAGTTTTCCAATTTAAAAAATATTTTATTGATTATTAGTCTTGCTGCTATTTGCTAAGTTTGTGAAAAGTGATATAAAATCTTTCAAATTCACCATTCTTGTTGAATACACATGGTTTTGCATGGAATATCTGCAGTCACGTTTTCTTCAGAAATGTGCATTTCATTTCATTTCTTTTCATTTTATTATTGTTGCTGCTGTCCCTTTCTATTTAAAAATGCTTGAGGTGATTAAAATAAATTAAATTCATGTTTCTTGTTTAATTAAGCAAATCACTTTTTTTTTTTTTTTAGTTATTCACTATTATATATTTTAATATTATATCATTTTTATGTTTTTTTGTTTTGCATGGGAAGTCATAGGGAACATGGGAACAGTCATATTTTCTTAAGAAAGCTTTATTTTGTTGCTTTCTGCAACCTGTTTAAACTTGTCTGAAGTGACCCAAAAATGAAATCTTTTAAATAAATAATAATATTTCATGATTCTAGTTGAATCAACATGGTTTTGCTACTGCAAAATGTACTGATTCAAACTATACACATGGGAGCTTCAAGATCTCATTCAAGCCTTTGTAATGTCCTAATGGAACATATGGAGTGTTTTCTATCTTCCCTTCCTCAGACTCTCGCTCTTATCAGGGCAATGGAAGTCTTCTTAAGTGGGCACTCGCCGGCTGCTGATCTCAGTTACTTTAGCAGGTCGTTTCTCCGGGGAAAGCTTCAAAATCTTGCAACATTGCAGAAAGTTTTGAGGCTTTGAAAACATTCAGGACTGCTCTGGTTATGAGGGCTATGCTTAGTTTTACACATGTCATCACTATCTAGCCGTATTTTAAAATGCTAAGTAAAGCAATCAATAATGTTATGATAATGACCAAAATGGTAATATACAAATACTTCAACGAATACAGCTATAGCAGAAATCCAAACACTCGCGTCAAGCTTTATTGCGCTTGTCTGATGGATTCTTTTTTTATTCCTCTGGCCTGAGAATGATAGGTTACTCTTTGACGTGGGGTCAGTCGCAGCCGTAGTGCCCGAGGGACTCTCTCTGTTTGGCAATGGGAGGTATGATTCCTCCGGACGCCTGGCTAGCGCACTGGAGGGCCTCGTTCTCTCTGCTTTGGAGGACAAACCCTTTCTCATGGTTGGTTAGACTAATCACCGTGGGGACCGACTCCCCCTTCTCTTCCCATCGCCCGCAGGCAGGTATCAGAAATAGGCCCTGCCAGAAAAAGCATTGGAGAGAGAAATGAACGTGTGAGAAGGGATTGCGGTCTCTTAGAACACGGGAGGAGAGAGGCCGAAAGAGATACAGTGGTTACTAAGGCAAAGCCCAGAGGCAGGAACCACCACGAACAGAATCGAGCTAATTGCCCAGATTCATTTTTGTAGACAGGTAAATGTCACGAAAACTTGTCCGTGTCACATTTCAACCCTGGATCCAAAGGTAAAATTTTGCATACAAAGCTGAAGCCTATTTTTAGGACCATTAAGCCTTTTTTTGCGCTTTGGGCCGAGATTTCCAAATTGACTAGTCGGTGGGATTGCCTGTTAAGGACTGTGTAATTAGGCTGATTTTAAAAGTTAGACAGTATTTTTTAACTTGACATACCATTTAAAAAAATACTCATGCAATCTTAAAAATAAAGGCTCTTTATTGGCATCTATGTGTAACCGGTTGTACTCGACCCGCTCCGAGGGGGATTCGCACCCGTGTGACAGGTTGTCCCGTCCTCGCACCAGTACACACGTCATCAGAGAGATTTGAGGGGAAGTTATTTTGATGAAAGATTACGAGGGCACGTGTGTAAATGTGTTCATGTCTGTGTGCAGTCTGCATTGTGACTGATTTTTATATGAAAAAAATAGGGGGAAAAACACACCACTGTGTTGTAGAAAGTACATGAACACGATAATGAAGGGCAGTCTTTAATTAATCCACACACAAGTAATCCACACAAAGAGAGCATAACACATCTAGACACAGACAAGACCCAACCGCAATGAACAGAAACAGAGGAACTTAAGTACACGCGCAAACAAGGATAATTAATGACACACGCCTGAACTAAATGGCAACTAATCTGAAACCATGACAACAAACTCAACTGTAACCAATTGTGTGTGTGTGTGTGTGTGTGTGTGTGTGTGTGTGTGTGTGTGTGTGTGTGTGTGTGTGTGTGTGTGTGTGTGTGTGTGTGTGTGTGTGTGTGTGTGTGTGTGTGTGTGTGTGTGTGTGTGTGTGTGTGTGTGTGTGTGTGTGTGTGAGAGAGAGAGAGAGAGATATGTTGATTCCAAGTTCGAGTGTGACAAAAGTCCTTGGACCACTCCAATGAACACTCGATTTTTAAAAATGAAAAGAAAATGATTTGGATTGTGGACTCTCAAAAAATAAATTGCCTACGCAACAGCCAAAAATGATGAATTTAAAGTCAGTTTTCTAAAATGGTTTTCATGGGGATTATTATTTTAAGGTGTGGCGGTCACATCTGCAAAATTTCACAGACAAAAAAGTCCATGGTCCATTGTCACTAGCATAGCGATGTTTAATACTTAACGGTGCATTGTGTAATATTTAGGAGGATCTGTTGACAGAAATGCAATATCATATACATAATTATGGTTTCAGTGGTGTATAAAGACCTTACATAATGAACCGTTGTTTTAATAACCTTAGAATGAGCCATTTCTATTCTATTTCTATTCCCCTTATAGAAATAGCCATTTTGCGCCTACATGTTTCTACAGTAGCCCTAAACGGACAAACGTGTTTCGTCATTATGTTGTTCTTCGTGCAAAGAAGCTAGCTAAAGTCAGCGAATAAAACACTGACACTATGATGAACAAGTTACAATAATATTCGCAATAACATATCGTTTTACTGAATAATTAAGTAAACATAATTACTTAATTTATCTTTGTAAAGAAACCTCATTGCTTAACTGGCTACTCTCTGCTGTCTCAGACGAGACATCTTTTCCTGTCGGCCACCGTAACTTCTATTAGTTGCAATTCGCATACACAGTGCAATTCGCATACACAGTGCACCTTTAAGTACGTTAAAAATCAAGTACTTTTGCCCGAGTAAAATTGAAATGGAGTACTTAATACTTTTAGTAATGTTTAATGAGGGTATCTGAACTTTTATTCAAGTACTCAATTTGTTTACTTCGTCCACCACTGCCGAAGTTACGTTCAAACCAAGTAGCTTTCAGTTGGTGAACACATAAACTTAGAACTTAAACATCACCCTCACATCGAAACCCCTGATCGCCTGGATTCCTATTGAAATGACTGGATTTTGCAGAGCACAAATGGTACTGCACCTTAACTGCTAAAGCAGAGTATGCTGTCAGGTAGCTAATTAAACAACAGCATTTAAAGTATAATGATAAAGTATAATGTTGGCATTAGAACATGAGACTTATGTGTTTGCATTAGACTAGTGTGATAAAATTGTCTGTGTACATTTGTTCAGCTTCATTGTCATGACCCCAGTGACGGTCGTAACCAGACGTAACCAGACATTCATTCTCTGAAAAGTATTAACAGCATTAAAAAGATGGTCCAGCTCAAAAAATAAACAAGACTTGTTAGCGCTGTAACAAAAATACATGCTTTCCATTTCTGCTTTTAAAGCCTCTGAAATGGTTTACTCTTATAAGTGCATTCCTGTAAATGGCATTTTTACTTTTAAAATATAAAAAGCTCAGGGACAAGTCAAATTATTTTCCGGAGTGACATTGTGCCACAAATGCAAGCTAGAATGGTTAAAGTTGTATAAAGTTTAATAATTTAATGGTAAGTACGAATGGGCTTAATTTTAAGCAAAATAAACTGTAATTTGCTATTCGTTTGATAAGTTGTATGTTTTTCAGCGTCTGGAAGACATTCCCTGCAGTGTTGAAAAGAATAAATAGGAATCGCCAGTTCACACAAAAAAAAATCCAATAAACTGTAATTTGCTAATTCTTGTTTCTTTGATTGAGGTGAGGTGTCAAACTAGATTATTAATAATTCATGTTCGCTCGCCTAGCCTCTGAATCTGTCTTTGTCAGATGTAGCATTTGTTCTCTTTATTGTAATGTCATTTTTGGAGTGCTTTTTATTATACTCATTTATTATACTATAATTTTTATACTAATTCCCATAAACAACCCAAAAGGGGGTAAGAGATATAAAAAAAAGAGTGAAAGCCGAGCAAATAGAGTTCGATTAAGAGCTTTTGCTCTCTAGTGGATCCTTGTATCCATTGGTATTCCTCTCAGGATCTGGCAAATATGTTCTGCTTACAGCAAGGAGAATCTTATCATGGAGTCTGACTTTGTCAACACTATTAGATTCTGACACCGTGCGGAGAGTCAGAGATTAATAACTTCCATGTAGGCAGGGGGGTCGAGGGTGGTTGGCTATAAGGCGGAAGAATGAGAGAGATTAACGAGTGTGAAAAACAATGACTCCTTCGTTAAACTCTAGATCGACGTGCCAATTCACAACGGTTTGATTAATATGGGGTTTCGGGCCTGAGAACTGTTATTTGTGAGGGTCAAGGAGATTTAACTGCCAGTAACTGGTAGGTAGCCATAAGGTTTTTGATCCCAAACTTGCATGAGAGTATCATTAGAATTGGTCATGTACAACAAAGCACGGTCGACCCCCAACACATGATGTTTACCAGGTAATAATTCATAATATTTGGAACTGAAAAAAAACCCGTATATCTTGACCAAAATATCAAGGCCTGGTTGAGTTGCATTATAGTGTGTTGAAACTCACAGTTATGGTAAGAGGCATGACATTTCTTAAACATGCTTGAATCAGTTGACCAATCACAACACACTGGTCCAGCAGACCAATCAGAACAAATTGTGCTATTCGGAAGGAGGGGCTTCTTAGAGAAAAGAACTAAACAGGGTTGCATTTCCCGAAAGCATCGTTAGCCAACTATGGTCGCAAGTTGGTCGCAAATCCCATTGAACTCTATGGAACTTGCGACCATAGTTGGCTAACGATGCTTTCGGGAAACGCACCCCTGGGTTGCATTTCCCGTACAACGACGTAACTCGCTGCTTAACTACCATAGTACGATGCATCGTTGAAGGAACCAACTAGCTAGTCACGACTGTTTCCCAAAACCGTATTGTCGCAAATTTGTCGTTCAACCATGTTGGTTAATGAGGTCATGCACGTGGTGGAGTAATAACTTATTTTAACGAATCTGTTTGAGATCGAATTAATGCTAGATGTTTTGCTATAAATTACGGACATGGCATCTGAGAACTATTTCGTATTTTTATTTCGCTTTATTGCCAGATTCAATCATAGGCTTGTACTAGAGCACGTTCCCACATGCGCACTCTTCAAAAATGGTGCTTTAAATCTCTTGACAAACTAAAAGACGTAAATGACATTTGTAAGTATTATAAATAAAAGATACAGATTGTACTGAATGTCAGCTTGCTTATTTTGCTCAAGATAAGGATTTATTGAGTCCACGTGTCATGCAAACTAGAAACTCTGCTTCTAACCACAAGTCTAGAGCTGTCGTTCCAACCACACAACTTTGCGATGCTGTTTGCGAATGTTCGTTGGAACGATGGTTTCGGGAAACACCGACTTGTTGAACTATGCTGATAACGACGGAACTTGCGACCATAGTTGGCTAACGATGCTTTCGGGAGCCCCAGAGCGTTACTGTCAGACTGGGAAGAGAGGTGCAGCAACAATGTCAAATATGTGAAAGATGTGCTTTTTAAACATTCAAACGTGAAAACCTATTATAGTAGACCCCAAAAACAAAATCAAGACTTTGTAAAAGGGCATAAGTCATCTTTAAGACGTGTACACATGGACGTAAAATGTCATTTCTTTTTACTGTGGCTACATTACATGACATGTACATGACAATTTTAGAAACTTCTCTTTTATATGGTCTAAAGTTTTTAAAAACCATTGTGAAACCAACATGAATACAAATAAAATAATTCAGTGCTTTTCTAAAAACTTTTAACAAAGATGTGTCCACTTTTATGTCATTGACAGTCTTAAGCCGGGGATACACTTAAAGACTGTAAGGCCGATTATGAATGTAATTTGATACTTACGACTGATCATGCCCAAACGCGCTGAGTCAGAGACAGTTGCGTTTAGTTGATGTTCACAGCCGGTGTGTAAAATCTGCTGCAGTCGTTGAAAACAGTAAGTGTTTAGTGCGGTTTTAGAATGTTTCAGTGTGTCCCCGGCATTGTACTGTATGTCATTGACTGAGGATCCATGTGTCCTAAAATTGCTTTTCATACAAAATAAATGACAGTATTCAATGTCATACTCAAGTATACACCCACTAATATCACATAACAGCTTTTAATAAATGGGAACGATTGCAGTGGCACAAAAGAGGCTTCAAGGTTATTCCAAAAACCAGTGTATTATTTGCCCTCAAGTTAAATTGCTGTTACTAAGATCATTGTGTGTGGGGGAAAAAATCACAAATGCAATCTTTAATATATCAATTGTTTCTGCTAGACATGAGATTAAATGGAGAGTAATTGGACACTTTTGCTCAATTATCTTAGATATTAATCTCATGTTTCTCGACAGCAAATTCTCAAACTGTGCTTAGATTTGCTAAAGTCAATACCAAATTGTCTGAACTCTATTATTCATAATCTATACACTTTTTGTGTGACAACAATTGTCTCCAGGAGCAACTTACAGTATAAGCAATATAAATGTTCCTAAAAATTTGCATCTTTTTTGATTATGCTAATGTTGAGTTCGCTCCCTTAAGTAGTCTTCCAATTGTTATATTCACTAAACAACTCTTAAGCTGGTGGTGCAGAATCTATATACAGTGCATTTGTGTGATATCTTCTGCCTCAGACTTATCTTGTCACATCCAAATATGATGAACTTTTCACCCTATGTTCTGTCAAAGTCAGAAAAGTTGTCAGAAAAAGTGTTCCACGTGAATTATTCATCGCCTTGAATGGATCACATTCGAAGTTGAGGAGCGCAAATGCATTTATGGGGATTTTACTGTCATTTTCCTTTATGCAACAAAAATGGTGGCAGTGTCGTTTCGGTTCTTAGTCTCACCTCATCTTTGATGTTCCACATGCATATTGACAATGAAGGGTTGTATATGATTATTATTCAGCTGGGTCTGTAAAGAAGTCTATACAGATGGTGCATGCTATAAAATATGTCCGTTACGCTCCTCATCAAGGCGATGTTTATGGCAGGCGGCTTGCAAAGCAGAAGGTCAGGCATAATGAAAGTATTAAGCTTATGCATTCAAACATGAGCAAACTTTCAACTCTGAACAAAGAGAAGTAGTATTTCATCTGTAAACTCACTAGGCATTAAAGGGATACTTCCTTATGTTGTTTGTAGGATTTTCTTTCCTCTGTGGAACACAAAAGGAGACTGAACAATGTTCTAGTCGCTCTTTTCCCTGCAGTTATATTCTTCCCCTCCAGTGAACTGATAACAGCTGCAACCTGATCCTTTGTGTCTCAGTGGAGGCTGAATTAGTTGAATTCAACAATCAGATCACACTGTTTCATGAACAAAACATTCAGACTTGTTTTGTGAAGCAAATAATATAATTCACAAAATGGAGAACCCTACTTCTATCATGAATTCTTCTGAACAAGACTGCGCCAAGGAGAATTAGGCTGCTTTTCGAGGCTTTTTGTTCAAAATGTCGTTTTTTCCATGAAACTTGCCCACATTCAAGTCTTGATAAAAAAAGAATGCATGAAGCTAGAATAAATTTTTTTTTTTTTAAAGCAGAGGCTATGTTCTTTATTTTGATGTACTGCATGGTCAGATATTCATACAACAAAAAATATTCTGCAGGGCCTTGAAAATGTCAAAAATGCTGGCAGGGCTTTTTTTTTTTTATACTGGCGAGGAAAGAGTTAAGATACTTTTATAGTGCTTTTACATCTGATTTGAAGCTTGAAAGCCTCCATTCGTTGCAATTGCGTGGGGAAATCGAAGAAAGTTCACTTGGGATGATGGTGACATTGATGCCAGAACTTTCTTTTTTTTGGGGGGGGGGCTGTTACTTAATTTAATGGAAGACTTGAGGAGTATATGCTGAAGATTTTATAATCACTCTCGTTTCTCTCTCTCCCTTTCTCTCTCTCTCTCTCTCTTTCCCCTTCATCCCTGTTCCTCCATCTCTCTTCTCCATTTCATGCTCTCAGAGGCGGCAACGAAAAACAAAGTGAAAGGTGAGTTATCTTCTCTGTCTTTGTGGCTGGATGATTTATGTTGAACACAACTCCCAATAAACAATGTGCCGTTCGGCCCCCTCTTATCTCCCAAAGGAGCCTGGGATGCATTTACATAGTCTCTGCCTGTGAGAAAGCAAACCTGGAACATTTGATGAATTGGCCCCAGGAATATCCATTATGAGCTGAATCCGCTTTACATGCTTCCTGGGTTTACAGCAAACTTGTGCTACACGTTTAGGAGAAAGATGCCAGATTTTGTACAGGTCACCATTGCTGATGCATAGAACCGCTACTCTAACAAAAAGTGGAAACATTTTGTCTTGGATATGTGACACAGTGATGAATTCTCTAATACAGACAGCCACTTTTGAATGTGTTATTTTAGCTCAAAAAACCTGATTCTTATTCACAAACCCACAATCCAGTTTAACCAGTTGCTAAATTCACTGTAATAACGATGCAGCGTATTTAAATTAAGTTATTGTAATTTTCTTCCGTGCAAACACGCCGCCTTTCGAAAAATGCCTGTGAATTATGCTTATTATAGAAGGCACCTTATTCACAAAGCGCAATGCTATTTGCCTGATGCAATTAACGTTGCATTATAACCACCCACTGGAAGTAGGTGGCAAATGGAATTTAATTTAAAAGATAGTTTGTGTATATTTTCTATTGATCATGACAGCAGTTATTCATCCGATGATGGAGAATAACATATATCCAGATGTACGATGTAGTTGAATGTGCTTTTTTAAAAGGTCTGATTCAGGTGTCTAGATCGCAGTAGTGCTATAATCGTAATAAAGTTAGTCAGATTGTGGTAATTTGCCATATCGTCTACAACTGCACTTACATCCATGCAAATTGAGTTTAGCTAAAACAAGGCAATTAAGTCTTTGTAGTGTTAAAGGATGCCGGCACAGTGCCTAACAGCAAGAAGGTCCCCGGTTTGAGACCCAGCTGAGCCAGTAGTCCTGGGTTTCACTCGTGGGTGCTCTGGTTTTCCCTCCGGGTGCTCCGGTTTCCCCCACAATCCAAAAAACATGCAGTATCGGTGAATTGGAGATGCCAAATTGTCAGTAGGTGTGAATGCGTGTGTGTGAGTCCCAAGCCATTTAATAGGGAGGGTTGGGAAAAAGACCTGGCAGCCTACACCGGAAAAATCATTGGCAAGAAAATTCATGGACAGTCTCTGGCGTATGGCAAGAGATGGTCATAGAATCACCAAGAGTCGGATACGACTGAAATGGTAATAGATAGATAGAGATAGTGTTAAAAGAGCTTTGTAGCATTATAGTCTGTTTGGCTTTAAAAAATCTAAATCATTTACATGAAGTTCTTTGCAAATTAGAGTTAATGTCAAGACCAGACCAATACCAGACAATGACAAGATCAAGTTATATTTGAGGTAAACCAAAGAGATGTGGTGTGCTTGGAGATGTGAGATATCTATCCCTTGTGTGGGGTCTTAAAACAATGCTAGATCCAGACCAAGGCCATGTTTATGTGGTATCGAGAGTTCTCCTGTGGACCAAGACCACAAAACCAACACTCCAAATTGCAGAAAATGCATTTCTTTCTAAAAAATGTTCTAACAATTATCAGGACAGGTAGCTGAGAGTGTAGTATATTTAATGACAACAAACAGCAGTTGCAATTACATATACATTTTTATCAAGTTGGTAGTAATGTATAAGCAGAATGGTACTATAGAGTTCCTACAGATTAGTCTCTAAAGATGACTCTAAAACTCACAGGCAATTACAGTGTGGAGATCATTAGGTTTAGTTTTTAGGGTAAGTCACGGTTACCTGAATTACCTGTTGAGATCTGCGCAAAGTTGTAATATGTACAATTTGCTAATAAGCCAAGCTTAAAGGCAGTGTTGCAGGGTTAATTTTTCAACGAATTTGTGCAATTTGCTTGTTGGTAATAAACATTTAAACTGTTATCCATTGTATTTTGGGTATCACAAAACGGAATATAATACGAAATAATATAGGCACTATCTTACAGCGGTTTGCAACGATTCTCCTTTCCCCCACAATGCACTGCATTACGTCACCTTGGGGAGAGAATTTACCAAAGTCCGCCTTGACTAGAGAGTGACTAGAGAGACGAGTAGTAGACGAGAGTATTCAGATAGCGCAGATTATAGATAAATAGATAAATACATAGATATAGATAGACTAGATATATAGATAGACAGATAGATAGATATAGATAGATAGGCTAGTATAGAGAGAGATAGGCAGACAGCATAGCCAGATAGCATAACGTTAGCATAGATAGCTAGCAGCTAGATAGATAAATAGATAGTAGGTAGATTGACAATGGTGAACTACTGTGTTTGTGCTGGGTGTAAAAACTCCACCCAAACAGGACACAGGGTCCATGGCTTCCCTATGAAGGACAAGGCAACCTTCAGACAGTGGGTACAATTTGTCCGTGTTATGCTGCGTTCACACCAGACGCAAATAGCGCGTCAAATTCGCGCCTACCGCGTCTAGTTATTACATTTTAGATAAACGCTTAGAAACGCCCATATAGCTAGCATGATGCCTTCTATTTCTAGATGACAAAGACAAAGTTTACCAGTACTATGACACTATGACAAAGGTTACTGGTACTTATCTGAACTAGCGTCATGTTCACTGCCACTAGATATATAAAGAAAACGTTGATTTTTCACTCAGTGCTATTCAATGACAGTAAAAAGAAAAAAAAAAAAGTGTCGTTATTGTGCACTGCTGCTCGTAGACTAGCTCCAATGCAAATCTTTGTAGTTATGCATTTTGTATGTATATTATGAGAATACTGTGCATTACATGTATAGTATGCAGTTAATGTTTTGTCGCTTCTGGTCTTTCCTGTCACTACATAATCGCATCCAAGACTTTCACTTTGATACTTGTGTATTGTATACAATTTGATACAATGTGTAATGTAAATGATAGCACTTCACCAACTCTCCACTCATTCTCCTTGGACCATTTAATTGGCTTTGACGGCCATCAGTTCTTGGCAATTCCTCATTTGCCCTCTCACGTCTGGCAGGTTAGAAAATTATACGGCTGCGGGCCATCATACATGTTGGCTCTTGCCACCTCTTCCTCATCCCAGTCAGTCGCCATAGTTCTAATACTAGGCTGAGGCTACCTTTCCTCCACTTCCCCCAACGTGACGTCATCACCGAATTGCGTAAAAAAAAAACGTTAATACCAAAAACGTAAAAAACTGGTCTTTAAGACCATTTTTGAGACATTTTAAAAATGATATACATATCTTGAGTGATTTATGTACTAGGGGTGGAACGGTACACAGAAGTCACGGTTCGGTTCATACCTCGGTTCAGACATCACGGTTCGGTACGATTTCGGTACAATGGAGGGAAAAGCAAAACAAAAATGCAGAAGGCATTGTATTTTTTAAATAAGTTTTATTAATAAAGGCATAGAACCAGTTTATTTGTAGTGCACTGACAATAGTTTTATATAATTCGTTTATTAATTAAATTAATAAAAAGACAAAAAGACCTTGCGATATGTTTGGTAATTGTACCTGAATTAATTTAAAATTAATTTGCTATATTTCAGCTCAATATATTTGTTTTCCTTAATTTTAATTAACATTATTAATTAACAATGTAACATTATTCTCATCTGAATTATAAATAATTGATTTCTGTATAAAATAATACTACCATTAATAACGCATTCGATTTTCTTTTTTAATCAATGTAGAATGTTTAAGATTAGTGCTCCGAGGACGAGAAATGAAAGCAAATGCGATATGGGACCCACAGACTGTTTTGAAATGGAGTTGGATAAATATGTTTTGCTTTTAAAACAGTGTGTGTGTGTGTGTGAGAGAGAGAGAGAGAGAGAGAGAGAGAGAGAGAGAGAGAGAGAGAGAGAGAGAGAGAGAGAGAGAGAGAGAGAGAGAGAGAGAGAGAGAGAGAGAGAGAGAGAGAGAGAGAGAGAGAGAGAGAGAGAGAGAGAGAGAGAGAGAGAGAGAGAGAGAGATTTTGGTTGGGTGACAGTAGTAGGTTACAGTTTGACAAGAGTTTACAGTGTGACAAAAGCACAATGTTGTGTTTTATTGCGAGTGTACACAAATATAAGTAAACACTTTGCAGGTTTAATGATCTGTATGAACAAAATGACGGAGTATGTTTTTTATGTTTCCACTGTTCGATCGCGGCCGCGCCTCTCTCTCACACACACACACACACACACACACTCCAGCATTGCAATCTTGACATCGCAGCCTGTTCATTATGCAGTCCCACCAAACGCGAATAGAGCGTTAAATTCGCGTCTATCGCGTCTAGTTCGACGCTAGTCCAAAGCGAATAGGACGCGCGTATAAGCCAACGTTTGAAGTGAACGCGCATTCAGAGCAAAGCCGATGGCTACAGATTATGTGTCCCTAAAGAACCCGCGTATCTAACAGTAGTTCCGCATTACATTAATTAATTTCCACGCGAGTTTTATTTATTTTTATACCGTGTATTCTCCGTGTAAATTCGTGCACTGAACCGTGACGCCCGTACCGTTTCGGTTCGGTACGAATACATGTACCGTTCCACCCCTATTATGTACCCATTAATCGACAGTGGTGGTTAACCTGCAACACGGCCTTTAAGTTCTGATAATATAGCAGTGAAATGACTGGTCTAAATGAGGAGCTGAATATAGAGGCATTCAAGGATTTTTTTCTTGAAATGGAATGGCATAAAGCCCAGGCAGTTGTCTTCGTCTACAAAGGACAGCTGGTGATCTAAGATGACAGCAAACAGTGGCTTGACCTTCAGCTGAGATTTGAGACTGTGAGAGGTTGGGTGAGGAAACTCATCAGGGAAGTCTTAGTTTGGAGGTATGAGCTCAGGGTTGTGGGTGGACATCTAGGTTGATATGTCAGAGTGGCATACAGAGATCCTTGCCATTTTGAGATTGTTGTCAGCATAGCAGTTGTAAAAGAAGCACCTGGATGACGGTTTAGGTGTAAAGGGAGATTCACACTGACACTGATTTGCAGTGACAAGGCAACCAGAAGTCATTCATTTTCAATAAGATTTGACAATTTGAGGCGACATGGGAAAATGAGACCAGTGGTAATGCGAATTCAACTATCTGCAATTACAGTGATACGATGACTATCAATGAATGTGTTGAACAAGCAGGAATGTCTACTAGCAATGGTTCTTCTACGAATGTATTGTGATTTGTTAATATTGCTGTAACTAAACCACTGCATTAACCTTTGGCAAGGTTTTTAAAATACTGTTATACACCAACAAAGAAGGAGAAAGGAGAATGTCTGAACAATTTAATAATTTATTAATAAACTAGTGATTTCTGAGTCTGTGTCAGCTGTAGTTGACTCGCCATCTCCGCAATATATAGTGGATGTGCCTACGCTACAGAGAGAAATAGTGCAAACGTTAGACTACTAACATTTCAAATTACAAGCCATAGGTAGGTTGACAATTACCTGTCTGACAATTACCACATAGACCAGCCTGGTTTCGATCTGTCCGTCACGGACTGCGCCACTTCCGGTGGATTTTTATTTTCTGCGACTAACCGACTAATTAAAATTTGGTTGACTAAGCCTTTTCCCGTCAACTAACATTGGGTCGACTTATAGGGGGCAGCCCTAGTAATTATACAGGTACGTTATTGAAAGATAACAAAGATTTTTTTTTTCTGTCAAACAACATGCACTGATGAATCATGCACAATAAGACCACAAATGTGTTTTATAAAGGTATAAGATCGAGCTGTAATTGTTCATGCCAGAAATTTGGTTTTCTTGCATATTTCAAAAGATCAAGCTGTAGGTTTAACCCCAATAGTGCCTGACGGTCTCTGTAATATCATACCTGCTGTGAGATGTTTTAAGCTTCGCCATTACTATTCAGAGCTAGTAGATGTATTTTAGTGTCACTCTGTCTCTTTAAGGGAGGAGAAAAGCACTTGAAGGCTTTTAAACCTAGAGAGGGGAAATCCATTCTCTTTTCTGCTCCCTGTTCCCTCGCCCCCCATGGCGATGATTTGGTGGGAAGGATGGTACATGGCCCTACCATTATAAGGGACATAATATATATTATATATATATATATATATATATATATATATATAGTGTGTGTGTGTGTGTGCAGATGGGCTAAGTCACACTTCTATTGTTGCTTAGCAGTAATTGCAGCAGGTTATATCCACCCAGCCAGTTTCAGGCTATTAGTGCATGAGCAAACTGAATTCTGAGCAGTTCCTGGTTATTCCTTAGCTGCTAGCTCCTGATACAATCAACACTAACCTTCTCTCTGTCATGCTTAGCTGTAAATAGAAATAGCAAGCACTCAAGATGGTGAATTTAGTAAACATTTAACGGTTACTTTTTAAGGCACAAGTTAGAAGCTGCTACATCATACAATATGTTAATGAATGGCAACTGCTAATGTGTTAGCACTTAAACATTTAAAAACGTACTCACTTCAGTTTTAAAGGAACAGTTCAACTAAAAATTTAAATCCTGCCCGCATGTCCAATTATTTGTGAAATGTATATCCATACAATGACTAGTCATTGTGATCTATGATTGTTTACGCTCAATGTGAACATGGACAATGCAACTAAAAGAGTTCACTATTGTGTTTCATTTGAGTGAAATTACAGACATGTGCAGCTGTTGAATTTTAAAGCAGTTGTTTAGGAGTCCTCTATTTTACACAGGAATAATCACAAAGCGTCTGTGGCTTGCTTTAGGAACTGCAGTTTTTCATTAACAAGGAAAATTGTGCACATTGTGTCTATCTGCAAATACATTTCTGAACAGTCCTATTTATCCTATATTACGACTACACAGGAACACAACTGTCACAATGTATATTGGAGCACAGAAAACGTGATTGGGGAATTCCATGCAAATGTCAACCTTGCCATGAAAAAATAAAATTATTATCAAAATATCAAAACCCTTTCTAAGTTGTCCATTTAGGTCCGCAATATGTATTAATGTGCTGTATCAGAAATTTTAAGAAAATTGCCTTGTTACGAATAGTTGAATAAAGTCGTTATTTTTGTTTTCGTTTTTTGCGCACAAAAAGTATTCTCGTCGCTTGATAAACTTAAGGTTGAGCCACTGTAGTCACTTGGACTGTTTTAACGATGCTTTTATTTAATTTCTGGGCCGGCAAGTTTCAATTACATAGAAGACTATGGAGGAGTGAGACAGCTCTCAGATTTAATAAAAAAATATCTTCATTTGTGTTCCGAAGATGAACGAAAGTCTTACGGGGTTGGAACAACATGAGGGTGAGTAAATACTGACGTAATTTTCATTTTTGGCTGAACTAACCCTTTAAGGAAGTATGGATATATAAACAGACGTTTCAATATAATCGTATTAAATGCCTTTTCTGAGAATTTATATTTCAAGTTTTGAGTGCAAATGTCACGTCCATAATGCTGGAATTGCCCGATTGCTTTACAATTTTGAACATGTGGATCCTGTTTTTAAACACAAAATCAGGCCTATTTTTGAGAAAATCATTAACTGGGATTGATTCAATCTTCAGTAATCATAGGCAACAGTAATCCAGTCTCTGCTCTTAAGATAATTACCTATGGATTTTCTAATATCTGCTCAAAATGAATTTCAAAAGGCTGTCATAACGAAAAAGGCTGTCATAACAGTGCTTTGAAGTATCTTAATGCAAGTTCATTCCAAGAATCCATCGTACAGTATGTATGTAATGCACACATGAATATCCCATGGCTGATAATGTACTAAGATATAAATAGACTTGATATTGTAGTATGTCACAGTGGTCCTCAAACTGAAGAATATGGAGTGGTGCCATCATATATTTATTGCAATTTAATTATTATTCAATTAAATTATTGCTAATTCAAATATTCAATGTTTAGGGATATTTTTGTGACATTTTGGTAATAAATATGATACTATACATAGTAGAGCCCGACCGATATGGATTTTTGGGGGCCGATACCGATATTAGGGAGTAAAAAAAGCCCGATACCGATATATCGGCCGATATTATTTATGTGTATATTATAATACAGTAGCAATATTATTTATGTGTATTATAGTACAGTATACCAGTCAAAAGTTTGGACACTTTCCTATTGGTGTGTACAAACTTTTGATGGGTACTTTACACAGTAGCTATAAACAGAATAAATATATTTTATAAACACGTTTTGCAATGATCACTCAAATGTGGTAATCAAACACTTGTGTGACACAGATATGTAATGGAGGCAGGGGAATGATAGAATGAGAATTATCCAGCTGAGCTGTAACCAAACTAGTTTACATTGCATGTTATATTATATTATATTATATTCTAAATACTGTTGCATAATCTTCACTAACGACTTTGTCTTTTAATTTAGTCATAACTATATCAATAAATATATAAAAACTGTCACTGACAAAACCTTATTATCTTCTATTTTTACTCTTAATTCCTCTAATCTCTACCAGTGGAGGAAGAACTCAGATCTTTTTACTAAAGTAAAATTAATAATATCATAATGAAAACGCTTTTAATTACATATGTACAGTACTTTTATACTATTTTAAATAATTAGTAAGCAAAACGTACTAAACGTGAAACTAGGCTACTCTTAATGCAAAATGGCCCTATATAAAGTGTTATAATTATATACATTTTTGGAATATTGCGTGATGTTGTAGCGTTATCAGGCAGAATGAGCTTTAACACTGTGTCTACACCGGACGCGGCCGTTATTGCTCGCGTCGCAACAGTTTACCCTAGACAAAGCAGAATCAGTTTACTGTCGGAGATCGCTCGCGCCACGCATTTTAATCAATGTTTCATCAACCAATTGCCTTAATAAATAAGAAGTAGGCCTAAATATAGCAGACAATATAATCAGGACTTCTCAGCTGCGCGCTTGCAATAGTCACAAAGCTCACATACGTGACAGAGGGTTGTAGCAGAGAAATCAATTCTGTGAATTACACTGCGCAAATCACAAGTAGGCTACTACCCACCGGATGAAGAAGGGTTGGCTCTCAGTCTCCACAGGCTACATAAAATATTCATTTTATTTTATTTTATTTTTCGTGTTCGCATTTATGAGGAAAAAACCATGTTACAGACGCGACAGTTCAGCACTATGGACGTAAGCGCTCTGAAAGCGGCACTAAAATATGCTTTGAAACTTTCACATAGACATCAAACAGAAAGCACAAAACCTTTCGTTTCAAAGTGAATTTCGTTTTGTGTTAATTGTATCTTAATTTTAATCAATGTTTCATCAACCATTTGCCTGGATTTAATTTATAAGAAGTAAATTTAGCAGACGATAGATAATCTCGACACGGAGGCGCCTGCGGGTGAACTGGAGCTCGTCTCATGAACCGAAACTCAGCGTATAGACCTGAGAATCGAAATATATCTATATATTGAAATGTCTACTTTTAAACAGAACAATTCAAAACGAAAGACAGACAGACTCATGTAATCGTATGAAATGTGCATTTCTCTCTGGCACGCGTTCACTGAAGATCGCGAGTCAGCATCGTCAACTTCATCTTTGGCTGACACTGACTGAAAACACTTAATAAACAATTAAAATGTCTCCTTGCTATATTTGTTGTATTCATAATCATTACTTTTGCCAGTTCTTGTGACAGCTTTTAGGTGCTTTATTGGCAGCGCCACCCTTACATGAATCACCGCACCCGCATTTTTTAAATATTCATTTATCGGCCATTATAAATGCCGATACCGATAGTTAGGAAAATGCATAAAATCGGCCGATAATATCGGCCCGCCGATATATCGGTCGGGCTCTAATACATAGCTGGCGGCCTGGCGCCAGTGTAACACTGAAGAGGGAGCATCTGAAGTAACAAAACGGGGCGATAACCTGACGCAAAGTATCCCCAGCTAGAAAACATTTGCGTAGTTGTCAGACCGTAACAAACCTGTCGCTAGTATATATTTTATATCATTATAAAACTAAAAGCTACTGAACAAATATAGATGGCAGAGCATTGAATAATATTTCTACATAAAACGATAAGGAAAATTGCCTAAGCCAACATATTTGAAAATTTGACTCATCCATATCCATGAAATTAACATGTTTTAGACCACCAGATATAATTGCTTCTTATAGATACACAATTTTAGCAGTTTTATCATGAATACAGACAAGTTACCATGATTGACACCAAAATTACATGGTGTGTTCTTTACTATAAAACACACTCATTGCGACGCATTTAACAGATGCGTAAATGTATATGGTAAGTTAGAACAACCTGATATGCAACCGGTGAAATAATCAACTTACTACAACAAATGACCCAGCACTCTAAAAAAATCCCCATGCCTTTAGCCTACTCAGTAGAACTGCATTATTTGTGGTGTATGAAGTCTGTAGGTGCCAATCAAATCTATTTTTCTTTTTTTTTATAATTAAAATCCATTTTCACATTCATCTTTACTGAGGGGGCAACACCAGCCCCGCCACCTCATGTTTGATGGACTTCTGTCTCCCCTCTATTCATCGGTGATAAAGTGGCTTTGGCACGGGGTAGTTACAGTCAAACCACAATTTATTCAGACACCTTCAACATTTCTCACATTATCACAGTTTATTCGCTATAGTTTAGAAAATGGTAATAACATATGACAAGAACAGAGTTATCAAATCAGTTGATATTTCACTGGTTTTGGCCATCCTTCTGTTTCACTGTCTCACAAATGAATTTGGTTGAATGGCTGTCAGCTGTTTAATTTAAGTACACAATTAGATAAATTTCCAATTTAGGTCAACCAATTACCAAGCAATGCTTAATTTGGTTCAGTCTGTGGTGTAAAACGGTCACATTAGCAATTAAAGAAAAAACACTTAAGCAAAACATGAACACGTCAAAGTGTCTGAATAATATTCGGTCCCAAATGTTTATACATTTTACTGGTAATCCACTGTATGAAGAATTTATAGGTATAATGTCACAGTTTACTTTATTTTGCCATCCTCGCTTACATAAATCAACTATAGTGTCCTGCACCCACTAGTAAAAAATATACAAAATGATATCTGGTGTCTGAATAATCTTTGGTTTGACTGTATATGAACTCCTATTTTCCCCTAGGGCCATTTTCCTGGTTGCATTTGCACCGCCAATAGGAACTCTGAATCTGAAGTGACGCAACCCCTCTGGTTGTTGTGCGGGACTTTCATTTTGACAGTGTGGCGGACTTTTATTTTGACGGTGCTGAGAACGCCAGAGCCTGAGCATACAGCACTTACATTCTCCGTCTTTATTAGTTTGCGATCTGTTTAACAGTCCTATCTAATACATTGTTAGATATAACTGTTAAAAAAAAGAAAGTAAACATCATACGAAAAAGTATTATAACGTTTGCCATGTGGTTGATGCCCAATGTTGCTAGCTGTGCACAAATACATACAGTAACTGTGCCTTCACACCGCCGCCGGCAAGTGCGTCAAAGTGGCCGGAAGTCATTCATTTTCAATGAGAGCCGGCGGCGAGCCCCGGCGAGGGCGGCGCGGCGCGTCTTGGACGGTGAGAGCGGCGAGGAGAGTTGAAGTCAGGTCAACTTTATGGTAATAAGCAATGACGCGGTTCGGCGGCAACCGGCGGCAACCAATCGGAATGTAGAAGTGCTCCGTTTGAGAGAATTCCAGAGAACGCAGTCCTGTAAACTTTGGTTCCGACCACATTAGTTCCCAAGCAAAATAGAGGAGGTTGATCATTTGAATTTGATAAGAAGGCGCGCAACACTATTTATAGGCAAGATGTTCGTGCTAGAAAACCTTTTTCAGCGGGAATGCAAATTATAATAACACTTAACCATGAACACAAAAGCCACACCACACAAATGGCTTTTAATTTGTTTATTTCATTAGCAAACATGTCACTATAATTGTTAAGTTCTTTCCATCGATCAATTTTCTGCAAAAATAACGATCGTCATGTTTGTTTGCTTTGCGGCCCCTTTAAATACAGTTTTAAAACAGACCACGCATTCGATCTACGTCAGAGTGTCCACGAATCTTTCCACGGCGTCGCTGGCAGGGTGGCGAGAGCAAATTTTGCCGCTCTCGCCGGCGGCGGTGTGAACGTCGTACGGTAATCATGTTTCGCTTGGTCCCTTCATAATTGCGTTAGATTTCCTCCTTGGCGTAAAGGTTGAGAAGTGCCTGGACTTCGGCGTTGGTCCAACTATCACTGTTTTCCATGTTCATGTAGTAAATATATATTGTAGGCTATAAACTGTGTGTTTGCATGGCTTTTAAAGAATGGTGGGTGCCGCTGTTTTGCATATGTTCAGCCAATCAGCGTACACTTACTGATGGTTACTATTGTGCTGGGTTCCTTCTCTCATGTAGGAGCTAATTTAGCCCCCCAAAAGGCGTTCCTAGACCTAAAATGTTTTTCATTTCACGGTGTGAACACTCCAAAAAGTGGGTACTTCTGTCAATAGTCTTAGGAACTATGAAAACGTTCCTCCGGTGCGAAAGCCCCTATAGATGCTTTTAAACTCCATTGAACTCAGAATAAGTGTCATTCTAAATTGTTCAGACCTCTTCCCGATAATGAACGTGAGGCTGCTTTGTAGGAAGCAAAAGACACCGTGAGGTTTTAATGAGCCCCTAATGCATCTGTCTTCCTCTGGAAAAGCTGGAGACTCAAAACCGGAGCATCCCTGGAGAAATCGCCAGCTCAGCGTTCGCTCTACATGTGCTTTCCAATTTAACTAAGAATTTGCTGTTGAACGTGAAAGGGTGGCCTGAAAAATTACACCAGCTCTTCCTCTTCAGGGATATGACTAGACCCTTCGATCCCATTGTAGACCGCCACAACAAAAGGGCCTCCAGTCCTAATTAAATATATTCATCTTCATCCCACATTATAAGACTTACTCCCCAAACATCTTAGCAAATAGGCCATGGTTACTTTCATGGTCAGCCAATTAATTAAAGTATGTGATGTTGCTGTATGTTCAGTGATTAAAAATTAGGTTGTCAACTTGGTCGTATATGTCCCTGTAGTTTCTATGTTCTCTTTCTGTTCCTCAGCGGACATTTGGACTCAGGGTGTAAAAATGTATCAGTGTTTCAGTATAAAATGGCTAAAAAAAATTGTATAACAAATATGTAATGATACCCAGTGGTGCAAAAAGAGAGTATTCAACCTATGAAACGGAAAAGCGTAGAAACAAAAACAACACATTTTTAAATATAAAAATATGTATTATTTTTAGATATAAAAATGTTGCATTTTTAAATATCTCATATTTATGTCCTATAAAATAAAAATAAAAATTTTCATGCCAACATTGTTCATAGTGTTAATTTCACGAGCCTTGCGGTTCCCAGATATCAAGAGTTTAAATCCCCAAATTAAGCTTTGCTGTTAAAAGGATATATTAACTATGTTTCCATTCACCTATTTTTATGCTCATTTTGGAATTTAAATTACATTTTTCTTAGTGATAGTTGGCACCAGTTTATTAGGAAGTAATGATTTTTCGCTGGATGGAAACGGTGCTGTATTCGCAAATGTTTTATGTGATATTCCAATTTTGTGCATAAGTTAAATTTACAAGTTTGTATGGAAACATAGCTATTTTCTGCCCAGTGTTTTACTTGATCTTTGCAATCTGGCAACCATGTGCATGCACTCTCTCTACACTGAGGAAGAATCTGAAAACTGTATGTTCTGAGTTATACACTACTCAAATGAAACTGTAACAGATCCAGTCTGTGTTCTGTCACAAGCCGCTTGTGCTCTTTGCTGCGACTAAATCTGTGATCAAACCTTCTCATTGATAAACTGTAATAAATCCAAACATGAATCTCGAATATTGTTTGCGATTGTGGTTGCTGAATAAATGCACTTACAAAACCTCTGTGTGACAATACAATCTTTTTTGCTGTTTTAATAGAAAACTTTTTTATTTGGAATTATTGGAATTACTATTAGGAGTTAAAATTTTTGAGAGAAGTTTCTTGTTGTAGCCTTCCAGTTTTCATAATGTAGGCAGTCTATAATAATCAGGAATCTGAAAAGTACATTTGACACAGGACTAAGACTAAATTAATAATAATAAATATATAATAAATTAAGACTAAAACTAATTGGTCATGTATATTTCTCAACATATTTCTCTTAAATATGAAATGCTTATTACATCTGGACGAAGGAAGCTGACTAAAATAAACACATTTTTTTTTATCTCTTTAGTTGTCTGCAAAGCAAATGACCTTAAATAATGGCTAGCATAAGACCGTATGTAGCCCCGCCCCTTTTCAGCACTGTGCTCCTTGTGTTGTCTTTTGATTTGTATTCCCACAACATGAAGGTAGATCTTATGGATAAACGTATGAATTTTCCGTTTTAAAACCTTCTCAGTCTACTGACATTTGTTATGACATCCGCTTCAAACATGCTCATTTACATACAATTAGTATTTTCTTATCCAAATTGGTGTTGAAAATCTTTTCACGTTAAAAAACATTTCATCAAAATTGGTATCATGAACATCCCTAATTTGGACTTGAAACGAAGCCCTACTTGGTTCACATATTCTCAAAAACCCATTTCTGATTCAGCTAGCATCATTTTTTTAGTGAAAATTGTGACCAGGTATTAAAGCGAAAAAGTTTCTGTTGAAAACGTGTGCATGTACCAGTATTGCAATGTTTATGATGTAGAAAGTGTAGCAATTGCAAGACAAGCTTTTATGTAATTTCATCACGTTGCAAGTTCTCAACCAATAATTTGGGATGTTTTTGGTGCATTTAGACCATTTGATCATGTTGTGCATGTGCAAGTGTGTGGCTGTGTCTGTGTGTGTACAGGCACACGTGTATTAATACCAAAATGAAGCCTTGCATGAAAGCTAATTCATCCTCACTCTCATTACCTCAGCATGGGGGCTCTTTCACAAGTAATGAATTTTAATTTTCCCGTGCCCAGCAAAGGTTGACAGACATACCAATCACATAGCATTCAAAATGATATTACCTCTCGCATTAGTTCTCATTTAATCTTCTGCCAGCTTAAAGCCACAGACTCACTGTGAAAAGAGAATTGATCAGATAAGCATGCCTTTCATTCCAAAGGCACTAATCATAAGTGCACACAGGGGAGAAAAAAATGAAAAATAAAAATAACAGCTGTTAGGCCGACTTGTTTTTCAGTGGCTGTCTTTTGATCTGGGAGAAATATGTGCTGGAAATATGATGGATATGTCTTAGACCCCTGCTGTGACCCCATATACTGTACAGTTAAATTAAAGGTCTTACCAGTCTAGAGACAATGCCACTGCTTTCTGTTTCCATAAATATTCGAAGTCAGTTCTAATCTTTAACATTTCCCAATAGGAGGAAAAATCACAAATTAGATCTTTTTAATTGCTCAATTGTTCGTGTTCGACATGGATAGGCCTAATTTTTCTCTAGTTTTAGGTAAATAACAATTTTACCAACATTTTACACACATTCAGATTACAGGGAGAGCAAATGGAGACTTGCTCCTGATTCTCAGGATTTTCCCCCGGGAAACACACTCTAGAGATCTCACATGAGTCTTTATGAATTTAAAGATTGCTAATCTAATTCTTCCAAAACCAAATGAGATAAAAAATATCTACACTATGCAATCCACATGAATGGTATACCTTATCATTTTTTATATTGAATAAAATCCTAAGAGATTTTAGGAGGAAAAACCTTGAGACAGAGTTGAAAGTTTTGCGAAAGTTTTTCAAGACATACTTTGAAAGTTGGTTTGGCAAAGCCTAGTCTGAAAGTTTTACAAAGCCTTGAAGTTTGAAGGTTATGAAGCATTAAGCATTAATACAGCATCTTTAAGATTCAAGAGTTGTCGTCTGTATTTGTGGTCCGTTTTCGCTGCAGAGAAAGACTGTAAACGATAAAAGTATATGTCTCCTAAAAGTTAATTTGGTCAGCTTGTAGGTCAGCATAAGTTATTTATGAGTTTGGCTGGTTTGAAAAGATGTATATAATACGTCAAAACAGGCTGGAGGACTTTGCTGAGTTTGGTGGACATGAGGTAGAAAGCTCTAGTGGTTTTCAGGGTGATATGGCTGCTGACAGGCTGTCAGCAGCCATATCACCCTGTAGCCCAAGACTGGTTGCCCACTGAAGCTAAGCAGGGCTGAGCCTGGTTAGTACTTGGATGGGAGACCTCCTGAGAAAACCAGGTTGCTGCTGGAAGAGGTGTTAGTGAGGCCAGCAGGGGGTACGACTCACCCTGTGGTCTGTGTGGGTCCTCCTAACGCCCCAGTAAAGTGACGGGGACACTATACTGTCAAAGAGCACCGTCCTTCGGATGAGAAGTTGAACCGAGGTCCTGACTCTCTGTGGAGGTCCTGAATCCCAAAAAGAGTAGGGGTGTAACCCCGGCATCCTGGCCAAATTTGCCCCTTGGCCTCTGTTCATCATGGCCTCCTAATCATCCCCATATACTGATTGGCTTCATCACTGTCTCCTCTCCACCAGTAAGCTGGTGTGTGGTGGGGGTTCTGGCGCAATATGGCTGCCGTCGCATCATCCAGGTGGATGCTGCACATTGGTGGTGGTTGAGGAGATTTAGGATGTTAATGTTAAGCGCTTTGAGTACCCAGAAAAGCGCTATATAAATGTAATGAATTATTATTATTATTATTAGTATTAGTAGTAGTAGTAGTAGTGTGTTGAAACTCGAAACGCACATGCTGAAACCGCATGCTTATACTCGTACTATTTCTACCATAGGAAGATATGGTAAAAGTAGTATGCTATATGCGGTTCCGAATTGCACAACAGTTATTGTAAGGGGTGTGGCATTTCCAAAACAATCAGAGCACCGGAAGGAGGGGTTTTACAGAGACCGAATTTTTACTGTACTGACAGACTGGGAACATTGTAAAAACAAACAAAAAAAAACACAAAATTTTTAAGTACAATAAACTTAGATGTTTAAGTCATTTCAACTTAAATCACATTAAACTGACATTAAACTTAAATTTAATTAACCTTAAATTACATTAAACTAAAAATGAGTTGAATCGTATAACTTATAAAAAAAGTTGAACATTGCTTACCTTTGTTGATGAGTTAAAGCAATGTAAAATCCTATCTTGTCATAACTTATTGATCTTTTTTTTTTTTTTACAGTGAAGAGAGGTGCTGCACCAATGTCAAAAATGTGAAAAGTAATTCATTTTTTGACCATTCAAGCAAGAAAACCTATTCTAGTTGACCCCAAAACAAAATCAAGACTTTGTAAAAGGCCATAATATGGCCCCTTTAGGAAGAAATGTTGCTTTTGCTTTTGCTTTTTGATTTGGAAACCTTAACCCAAGTTTTGTGGTTTACTTTGTCAATCTGACATAATAAAACATAACTAAGAAGTCTCATGAGCTCTGAAAGCGCAACCTCTGAGCGATACGGTTTTTACTCGGGGGTTACTGAGAATCACAAAGCAGCTGCCGCAGAGAGATTCGCCCTGAGCTGTCGTTGAATCCCGTTGTGCAACATTTCTACAAATGCTTCTGCTGGCTTTAATGCCGAAGACTAAGGCAGACGCATTAGTCCAGATACGGGGGGTGTTATCGCTGTGTAATGAATTGAGATGGTTGTTCCTCTGGCTGCTGCATGGTTATTTGTTAGCTTTTTTTTTTTTTGCTGGTGCCCAAAGCATACAATGTACAGTGGCTTGCTTGGCTGCTTTCTGGTCATTCATCAACGAGTGATTTCCATTATGTGGCGCAGTCAGCTGAAAAAGAAAAAAGCTTTTCTGGATGTGCGGTTCATTCATTCATTCATTCATTGCTGCTTCCTGCTCGACCCAAGCACAAGCGTTTATGAGATATGTCAGCACTTTAATTCCCTATTGAGAAATTTGAGTCTTTACGTTGATTCAATAAGAACAGTGTTGGGGAAGCTACTGTACATTAGAACTGAAGCAGTCAAGCTATTCTGTTAAAAACAATCTCAAAAAAAGTTGCTAACTGCATTAAAGCAGAAAAAAAGGAATTATTGAAACAATGATTTAGTAAAACTTTCAGTTTGACATTATTACAAAGTGTGTGTTAAGAATTAGTCATGAAAGCATAGTTTCTTTGAGTACACATATGGTTTCACACATTTCATTATTATATGATGTGCAAGTACAGGTTTTTAACAATATACTTTTAAAATTTAAAGTAAGAAATAAAAAAAATAAAAACATAGTGGACGTTATCGGTCATTCAATCCGACAGTGGCGGTTCTAGACCATTTCAACTGGGGGGGGCCAAGCTGGGGCCAGTTGTACTGTTAGAGAGGCCAGTTACATTTAGACCTTATTGTTGTCATATCATTTTCTAAACTGCACTGCAGGCATAAACAGGCAAAATACCATGTTTATAATCATCCAACAATGTATTTGCATTTCCATTATATTTTTTTACATTTGCATTACATATTCAGCATCAGTCACTTTAACTGTATTCTACGATTTTTGTGGGGGGGTTTTGCAAAAAGATCAGCAAATTATCCTCTAAACTGGCCTTTTTAGGGGGCTTTCCACTCAGGGTGAATGAGAGGATGCATAATTGCTTTTTACCTGACATCTTTGAAAGACAGATGCAATGATTAATGCATCCATGGCCAGGATATAATTATAAAATATGACATGATTTTAAAAGTGACCTATAACATCGACTATGCAATACTCTTTAATTTAGTGCTAATAAAATTATTAAGCCTATTTGGAGAGAGAGATGTTTATAATGTGACAATATGTCAGTCATCGTGTGATAACGAAAATATGACTAGACCTAGACTACTTCTCGTTCTGAGCAGGTGTTGTCTGTGAACAGGCTGTACAACTTTTGGCTAAGTTACAGACACTCAATGATGAAAAACTGATGCTAATTATCTGGGAAACATTCTCTAACAGCAGTCAAGTTGTCATTGTTTGTGTCAAACAAGTTGTGAATTTGTTGTAACATTAAAACAGGAGATCATGACTTAATCTGTGCTCAACGTGATGCTCGGAGCTCCAGTGGTTAGTTTCATCTGTGGGTGAACGAAACTTTAGGAAGATGTTGTAGCAGAATCACATGAACAATTCCAGGATATGCTTTTTTTTTTCATTGGTTGTTGCGTTAAATCTTACCCAGATACAATAGTGCTATTTTCTGATTGGCTATTGAGTAGCACCTTTCTTTTTTTTTGATTGGCTGATAAGTGGCAGGGTTGACTGCAGAACTCCAGGGGAGACGCGCTTGATTCCCGCCGGTTCCATAGTGAGAGCGGCGGCGGCGCGGCCAGAGAAATTGCGGCATATTAAATATATTTTCCGCGTGAGAAATACAATGTGTGGCGGGAGTGCGTGACAAAAGACCAAAATGAGTGACTGTCACGCTCAATGTGTGACACTGTAAAAACACACTCCACATTTAGGGGGGCCACAAGGGGGTCCAAGCTTGTTGTCACAGGGGCACTGTGCACTATATTAGTGGACTAATGTAGGGTATAGTGAATGGGGGTATAGGGGGTGATTTTGAACACAGCCATAGACTACTAATACCAAGGGGGTAATCCATTAGCCGGAAGTTGAAGCCTCGCGGGAGCCGCCATTGTAGTAGACCATCACCTGCTGTTAGCATCCCATTGACTCCCATTCATTTTGGCGTCACTTTGACAGCGAATAACTTTACATCTGAGGCATCCAAAGACTTCATTTGTCCATTATTTATTTCTAAAGAAACACGACAATGTATAAAATGTTCCATTACTTTGTATCTTACGTTACGGCCCCGTAGAAGCCGTTTTTTAAAAAATAGGCTAAAGATTGCGTCATAACCACGGGACTTTCTGTCGCACAATAGAGACATTACCGTATAGACAGGAGGAGAAGCTCGCTGGCAATCTTTAACTGTCTATGAGGCAATCGGGGGGACATGGAGGCACAAAGTCAAGGTAGAAGCCCATAAATAGAGAGTCTATAAAAGCAATGGGACAAAATATTTCAACAACGTTTTTGAGGAATTAGGTGATTCAGATTTGGCTTGGCACAGCTACTAGAAGATTTTCAACTGCCAGACTGTCGTCACGCTCAGTTTGAGCCTGCGCAGTCGCTCAGACATCAGACAGGAAGTGCAATAATCGGGCTTCAAGTCTTCTCCGTTGAAATCAATGGGATCGCTCTGTCCATTTCTTTTACTGTCTATGACTAATACACAAGAAACAGGAACTTAATAGACTTCAAAATAAAAGACATGACCCAAAAACATAGAAAACAGACCAAAACAATGACAACATCAATTTCAATGCAGAAACTACAATGAATTAGTTAACTGTTGTTTCAACCGATTCTTTTACACCATCCAAACATATCAAAAATGTATTTGGTAGAATTGCTGCTTGTCGAACATTGTTGTATTTACAAAAATCATATATGTATCATGAGCAGAATAAAGATTAGAGTCTGATTTAGTTAAATAACTGCTTTTTAGTTGCTTAACAGCTTTTATGTAATTTATAGTCCTTTTTTTCTCATTTGATTTCAGGCCAGTCTCCATTTACAGGCCACAAAACAAAAAGCCCTTTAGGCAGTATTTAACTGATGTTGAAGCTTTGCCCTGTTGTAATAAAGGGCCAAATGGAGAGAATAGCTGATCTGGGATCTGCTTTAAGTGGTTTGGACTAAAAAGTGAAACGTAAGCTGCTGACCCATCATCCACCTGTACCAGCACAGCAGCGTCTGTTCTCACAAGGACGAGCATTTAGCCCGTACACAAACGTCTTTCTTTATTTTCTTGGCAATAGAATTAGTTCAAGGGATCTGAGATTGAGTTAATAGTAAGATGTAGATCGCAATGTCACAGAACTTCAACCTAACTGACTTACTTTTTTGTAAGGAAGCTAATGCATCATTTATATGCCTCACATTCAAGTCTTTGGCACAAACTTGTATCCAAAGCGACATGCAATTAAGATACACCTTTTTTTTATCAGTTAACATTCTCTGGGAATGAAACCCATGATCTTGCTAGTGCCATACAATTAGAGCTACATGAGTGTTTCCAGTTGTGATGTTCTAATCAATTTTTTCAGTTGAACTCTGTTGAAAAGGACTGGCACGCTGCTATGACAATATCTTTGCATTTACAAAGCTTTCCCAACTATATAAAGTTGGAGAAAAGTTTGTTTCTGTGTGAAATGTAGGCTAGTTCCTCAGTTAAGAAATAAGAAAGCAAAAAGCAAAAGAACTTTTTTTGTATTACATCAGCAGCCTGTCTCAAAAGATAACACTTTTCGTATAAATCTTGATTAAGAGACAGACTAGGATAAAGAACATGATGCTGTATCATGTTAATGCTTATTTGAACTTTCTTCCTCTCTGATTCTCAAAAAAAAAAAAAAAAGCATTGAAACAATGGATTTCGTAAACCAGAATAAGCAGGCATATGTGGCTTAACTATAAATATGTTTTGGCAAAATACATGAAGAAAAGTCCATTGTCAATAAAGTAATGATGTCTGAAGCATATCTCACACAAAAGTCACTTTCAGACCAAGCAACTTTCTGCTGTTCAATATGGTAAACCTACGTGATCAACTTGAACCCGTCGCGAAATCTTGCAAAATTTCAGGTTGCGTGGATTCCTAATGTAGGAGACCCACACATAATGTCGGAAAAAAATATGAATATCGTGGCCACAAATTAACTATTAGTTCCCACGACTAACTAATACGGCAGCACGTTTTACTAATTTGTTCCCTTGTTTTAAAGCTGCAGTCTGTAGCTTTTTTTGGGTTAAAAATTATTCAAAATACATTTTTGAAAAAATACATAACCAGCCAGTGTTCAAAACTATCTGCTTGCCTTAGCTCGATTCGAAGCGGTAAGCTTGTAATAATGTTTTTAATTCTAGTGGTACTGGTGAATTTCTGCGGGAGATTCGAGGATGTCTTTGCGTCATTACGTCACATCTGTACACATAAAGAAGAGTCTCGGCTAGTAGGCTATATTGAGTCATTACGTCACATCTGTACACATAAAGAAGAGTCTCGGCTAGTAGGCTATATTGCTTGTGAGGATATTGGAGGTGGAGATTTATAGTCTTTTCTCACAGCACTTGATATAATTAAACTTATCAATTTGATGGCGGATCCAGAAAGGTTCAAACAACAATCACCAGTGACAACTAGAGATTCACCCGTTGTAAAATGCAAAAGACTTCGGAGTGGCTAAAGAAAAAAAGAGACTGCAACCGGACCCATGCGAAAACGAGGATAAACATCGGAAGGCCATTAAATGTAGTCACGCAATGCTGATGTTGTTAACATTAACAATTTAAGAACAAAGTATAATTTGCACGGTTTTATGTGATATGATAAGCGATTGTTAGATTTAATCAGTGTGATTTACTGCAATGTCAGAGCCAGAACAAAAGTGGATGTTTCTTACTTGTTCAGATGACATTTTCGGTGAAAATTCTTATGTTGGTCATACTTCCAAAAAGAATAATCTGTGATTCTTCTGAATGCCATTATCCACACCGGCACGGCGACTGACAGCTGCACACTCTCCTCAAAACATTGTGTTCATCCGCGCTGTGCCGTGTCGAGGGTGTCGAAGTACAACTCACGTAAAGTTGATAATTCCGCGAATAACTGCAATTGCAGATTTCGAACAGAGATGGCGACAAAGAGGAAAAACTGCGGACTGCAGCTTTAAATAAATCATATGCACAAAATAATAATTAGTTCTCTCGATTTACTAAATCATGGCCATGTTGTAATAATTTGTTCTCTGATATTAGGTAAAGGGATAGTTCACACACAAATGAAAATTCTGTCTATCACTCATACTCATGTCGATCCAAACCCATAAGAATTTCGTTCATTTTCGAAACACAAATGAAGATATTTTTTATGAAATCTAAAAGATATCTGTCCCTCCGTTGACAGCTACGCAACTACCTCTTTGACACTTCAAAAAGTTCATAAAGATATTGTAAAATTTAATCCATATGAATTGAGCGGTTTAGTCCAAATTTTCTGACCAGACTCGATCGCTTTATATGATGAACAGATTAAATTTAGGCTTTTATTCACAGTGGTCAATAAAGTCAAATAATGGTATGCGAGAGAGTCAGTGGTAATATCATTGTGATCCTGTCGGTCGGTGTTAGAGGAACTCTGCAACAACTCTGAGCTGAGTGACTGAGCCTGAGCTATGTTAAATTTGCTTTATGGAACCAATTTAACTGTCAATGAGTCAGACTAACTGAAAAAAAGCCTGGCCTATTTTGTAAACTTGTTTTATGGAACAGGCCTCTTAAAGGTGGGGTAAGCGATATTTGAAACGCAATAAGACACAACGACAAGCCAATCAGCATTAGGGGCCGTAAGAAGGTGGAGGAGAGAGAACGAACTAGAGAGAGATTTGAATAAAGACTGTAGAAAGAGAGATGGCTGAGAGACATTACAAAAGAGATAAAGCATATATAAAAATATGAGGGTTATAATCAGGATAGAGCTTTAGGACACACATCAATATTAGAAAAGCTTTCCAGCGCTGGAGAATGCTTTGATTTCGTGTCATAACACTGGTTTTGAGTGTCATTGTTTGTCTGGAGCTGCTGTGCTGTTGGCAACTAACAATTTCTTGTTTGTATTTACTCTTGTGTATGTATGTTAATTTGGTAACGCTTCCTTTTGCAGTACAGTACTTACGTGTACTTACAGTGTACTTACCTAGAAAATACTGGCTAATATAAGGTAAGTACATGGGTTAGGGGTAGGTTCAGGGTTAGTACCTAGTTATTACTCAGTAATTATAGTTACTATAATAAGTACATAGTAAGTACATGGGTAACAGGACTGTAAAAGGAAGCGTTACTGTTCATTTTTTGTGCTTCCTTGTCGTTTGTTCATCATCATTTTTCGCGAGGCATTATTTTGTTGCGTGTTTGCTACAATAAATAGACATCCACTCTTGCATTGCGTGTGCAACGGAGGCCAGCTACTGAGAGTTGTGCAGACTGATGACTGCTAGAATGCCGTGTTTATTGTTTAGCGCCCTTTTTAGTGCACGAGCCTCGCATGCCAGCGATCGCAGTTCAAGACTGACTCGGAGCAGGGCAGTTAGGATTGGAGGGCTTTGCAGGTGGAGCAATGAAGAGAGGGGTGTTTTTGTTTAGGGCTGATTTCAAATATCAACAATGTTCATCAACGACTCTGAAAAATAACATACTGCACCTTTTAGTGGAGTCGCAAAAATAGTGACTGTTTTTAAACAGGCTTCCTTGAACACTCCGCCTCCTGCCATTGGTCAAAAAAACAGTAGCCCTGCCCTAAATTTGTGCCATTGGTTGAGTCACTGTTGCTGTGCCAGGCTGGTTGGGATGCAATGTTTTGATAGCCCCGCGTGTTTACACATTTTGGAAAATGACCCTATAGTACACATGGCTCACTCATAGATGTCTGTGCATATTAGGTTTGGAGTATTTAACACACAAAAAAACTGCACACTTGTTCTTTAAACTACTCCTCTGCTAGTAATGAAAGTAAATCTCCATAATCCCAGTCTCTTTTCTGACCTTCCTCTTAATTGGTTTCTTCTTTCTCTTAGTCTAATCACTTGATTTGTCAGCCAGCATCACTATTTAACATTCACACTCCACGTCAGTTTCAAGAACACCTCACACCTCGTGTGCCCATGTTGTTCTGGAATAATGGAGGAGGCAGTGGAAACCGCGGTCGGTACAACACGTCCGTAGCATGTGGGCCTTGAATGAGACAGATCCCAATGTCACCTTCAGGAGAACGCAGCAGTGCCTGGCGCTTTTGGGAAGCCCACACGGTGATCCCCTACTGCCACGAGACGAGTATTAGCTCGTGAATAATTTCATGCATGCTAACACGCTGATTTACGAGCCACTTCACAGTTCCTGGGATTTAGCTGTAAATAAAACTGGATATTCTGTCTAAATATATTTGTTTAATATGTATTATTTTATTTTTTATTATGTTGTTTTTATATTATTTAGATTTTTTATTAATTATATCAAATATTTTTCGACAGAATATTCAGTTTTGGATCATGAATATATTCAACTTGCCAATTTGTAAGAAAAGAAATGCATGTACGGTACAATCATTCATAAGTTTGGGATCAGACCTCTTTTTTTTGCTTATTTTTCTGAAAGAAATTTATTTTATTTTTATAAATTTACTATGCATTTATAATGCTATAAAAAAATGTATTTTAAACTCTTTTCACCAAATAATCCTGAACTACCAAATGTATTGCTGTTTCCACAAAGATATTATGGAGCACAACTGTTTTCAACATTGATAATAATAATAAATGTTTCTTGAGCTGCAAATCACCATATTAGAATGATTTCTGAAGGATCATGTGACACTGATGACTTGAGGAATGATGCTGAAAATTAATTATATTAAAATACAAAACAGTTATTTTATATTGTAATAAAATTTCATAACATTACTGTTTTTACTGTATTTTTAGCAAGTAAATGTAAAAAGTTACACACTTTACCTTCAAGAGCACCTGCGACATTGGTGAATTTCTCCCTAAGCTAAATGGGCTAAAAAACAAAGGAACACTGAGTTGAGATGCAACCGGAATGCAATTAGGCGACTTTTCAGCAAGCAAGGAAAACAAATGTGGAATAAGTCCGAGCAGAATCCACTGAAGCTGCGTGATTAAGCCTGGCTTGGATGTCCCCAATGCCCCTTACACACACACACACACGAGACAGTTGCAACTCAGATCGAAGGCCCACCATAGTTTGGATTATGTGTCAATTTGCCACCCAGCTGCAGTGGCAGTGTCTCCCTTGCCGAACATGACTAGCTCTAATTAGGCCATGCTACCAATTACTGCTGATCCCAAGTCAGAATGAACAGAAAGAGAGAGAGAGGCAAAGAATTACACCATTGTTTCGCTTTCTATACCCAAACGCTGTGCTAAATGTGTGCAATAATCCATCATTTTGAGCGTAATGGGTTTAACATGCTCTTATTATATGTAGTATTCAATAGAACGTACAAGTCGATAGTTGGACCAATTTAGTTGTTCCTGAAAGGTTGTATAGTTATGGCAAAAGAGCATTGCTAGACCATTGTAGACATAAATGCATTAGAGTAATCATTCATTAATAAGTACTTACTAAGAAAAATATGAATATGCAGCAAATAATGAAAAATCTGCCATTATTTACTTGCCTTCATGTCGTTTGAAACCCGTATGTTGTTATTTCTATCGAACACTAAATAAGGACTTTTGACGAAAGTCTGTTACAGCTACTGTATTACTGTCATTTAGCATATTTTAGCAACTTAACTGTATTTTTCATTAGCATTGAGAGTAGCTGTTTGAATTAGCTTTTCCATAAACTAAATGCTTGTACCAGCGATTAGTGGTGCAGCACGACAAATTGTTTTTAACTCTCTCCCTGCAATTGATGAAATTTTCTGTCAATTATGAAACAATGCTTTCCTGCCATTGATGGAATTTTCTGACTTTCCGGGTTTTCACTATTATGTGGTAGGGGGCGCTACTACATATCTCTTGAAAGAGTACCAAATCTCTGGATCAAAACACAGGCGAAGAAGCAGAAGCAATAGATAAAAGCATTGCTTATGCACGTTGTAGTCTTTGAATTGCTTTTTTATGAAACTTACCCATTAGAAGTGGTAATAAAAAGAATGTATTAAGCTAGAATAAAACTGTTTTTTTTTTATTGTTTAAAAGCTTAGTTATCTATTTTTTTGTTTGATGCTTGTAGTATTGTAGCTAACTGCTTTTTCAATTCAAGTGCAGCTTGAATTGAATAGATTCAAGTGCCATTACTTTAAATACTGATTAGCATTTAGCTAAACAAGCTAAAGTAAACTATCAACATCCAGGACTGGAAATATCTATTTTATGATAGTGTTAATTAAACTACCCTCATGATGACCTTACTGTGTGAGTCACTGTATTGAGACCAGTTGTCCCAGTAGTACCTGAGAGCTTTCTCTCCTTTTTCGTCCTCTCTCCTGTGTAGCAGTTGTTTGTTTATATACCCATCTCTTTTTTCTTTCCTTGTCTATCTCTCTGCAGGTAGCCAGACTCAGTTCCCCATCACCCAGAATGTGACGGTGGTCGAGGGCAGCACGGCTAACATGACCTGTCGAGTGGATTATAATGATAACACCTCCCTCCAGTGGTCAAATCCAGCACAACAGACCCTCTTCTTCGGGGACAAGAAAGGTGAGTGTGGGCCGGATGAGCCGTAAATCAGTCTGGTGTGTCGAGCTGGCAGCAGAGTGGGTTACTGGGTCGGGTCGAGAGGAAATGTGCTGTGTAAGGATGAGTTTGGGCTCAAGACTAATGAGACTAAACATTCATGTGTGTCTCTCTCTTGCTCTCTCTCAGACGGGCCAGCCACACAAACAAACCAATCAATTCTACGATTCATAGCATCCACATCAGCACTGCAATAACAAAGGCAATTTAACATCATTAAAGGTTCCTTAGTGGGGAAGGATGGAAGTGTTCGACTTCAAGTCATCTGGGACTCGTACTCAACACGCAACAGTTTGTTTACAGCTGATTCTGTTAATGGCTTCCTTACTACAAACTATTTATTTATTTCTATGTCGTTATTTTTTGGTAACACTTTAGAATAAAGGTTCATCATTAATAGGTTACTATGCTGGATAAATAAGTAGTATTAACACTTCAGGTACTACTATTAAAGGTGCGATTTTTGGAGAGGCTAGCAATAGCGAGCTAGCTTTGAAAGCATAAGATCCCACCCTCCCTTCTGAGCGTCTCCAAAGCCAGGCCTCTTTCAAAACACATGAACACGCACAGCAGGGAGCAAACAAAAACTTCACGAGAGACGGCTAAAACTACCTCATTTCTCAAAGCACATAACATTACAATAATAATGAAAATAAACGACTTAAAGGGTAACTAAACACTAAACCAACTTTTTTTAATTAATGATCTGTAAGACTGGGGCTTTATTAGTGCTGTTTATTGATTCAAGTAACTTTTTTGACATTTGGGTATAAAGTGTTTTAATTCTACAATATATGGTGTAAAAACGTCTGAGTGCTGCCCTCTTCAGGTTGAACGGTGGCTACTGCAGTTGAATTTTCCTATTGGATGTTTGCGGTAGTTCCTGACGGTAGCGGTGAGAGCTGACGTAAGCAGGTTTCAGCTTACCACACCCTTGGTACGAGCTACCACGTCCATGGCAGTATAAAAACCATCTTGTTTCGTCAAAACCACTGAAGCGAGTCAGGAGTTGGAATTGCGAGTGTCGAAAACGATCAGGATAGAGTATCGGTTTGTCCCCTCTATCTCCGCTGGGCTCCGCCCACTTTTCCAGCATTTTTCAAATATTGCCAGTGGGTGGAGTCAGGCTCTGACCAGGGGTTTAGTTACCCTTTAAAGAGCGCTGACCTGTATCACCTGACTGCTGCAGATTCATTTCGGTGTTGATAGTGTTGCTGTTGAAACCCTTACATTTCAGTCACGAACCGCTCCGAGTATAACGTCACAGGTTTCCGTCTCTTCCAAATTACATAGTTATGGCGTGAACGCAGCTTAAGCTCGTTGTTTTGGTTCAGGAGGAACTGTAGAAGTTTCAGTTGTGTGGAGGTATGGAAATACATACGTTGACAGGCAGGTAGGACATTGTATGCTATTTAGACAAACATTTTATGGTTCTACACCTTCCACATACAATATACATATAATACATTTAGACCACTTAACTTAGAGATTGCTATCAGGATGTTAAGTGACTTTCAACCAGCATAACAAAAAAATGTTTCTGGAACAAATCGCCTACCCTGCCTTTAACTAATATGGAAACAAGCTTAACTAATCAGTAACTAATATCAAATTTCGGACTAAGATAGTTCCTAACATGTAAACCAGACTTGTGTTCACAGATTTGTGTTCACACAGGACGTGTTCTTGTGTTCAAAGACAGCTAGATGGAGCACAGGAGAATGGAGCACAAATCAGGAGTCCCAGGGTGCGTTTTTCAAAGTTGAACTACTTTTAACTTGACATGGCATCATGGTGCAATATGCTGAAAAGCAGAGAGATGCAACATCAGTCTGACGTATATGCACATAAACACAAGCTATTACACAAGCACTTGTTGTAAAATCTATTCAAACAAATCTATCGTATCGTATCTATCTATATCATATCGTATCATATCCTATCTATCTATCTATCTATCTATCTATCTATCTAATCTGGCTGTCTCTTTTCTATAATATCGATCGATCAATCAATCAATCGATTGATCGTATCTCTAATGTGACTGTAATATTGTGAAATAACATTACAATTTAAAATAACTGTTTTCTATTGTAATGCATTTTAAAATTGACAAGCATATTGGCAAAAGCAAAATTGACATTGCTGAGGTCACACTTTAAAGTATTGTTGTCACTGGCTAATTTCTCTGTCTTCCATCTTCACAATAAATAATTAAAGTGCGTAGTTATGATCGACTAGTCTATATGACAGGTGTTTTGAGGGGAGGGGTTGAGAAATATTGGGTCTTGCTGATGTAACAGACAAACAAATCATTTCAGAGATGGAGCAAGTTATGTTTTGAATAACAAATACAGACATTTTCTAGTAAACATGTGTAGATGAATCTTTCCCAATAAGACCTCTAACATGTATTTAGGAAGTAAATGGGGTCATTTTTGATTTTATGTTGACTTGAAATCTGTTCAGAACATAGCCAGGAGATGAAAGTAGATTTCATTTGTTATCCGATGTTAGTAACGGCAGGGCTTTTGTTTGTCTGATGAAAATAAGTCGCTTCATTAGTCTGCAGTGGAGAGCAGTACCATCACTGACATTTACGACTGCGTGTGTGTTCATGTGTGGGAGAGTGCAGGCTTGAAATAATGTATTCTCTCTCTATATGTGCAGGTATTTGCTCTATTTGTCTTGCGAAAACAACTGCTGTTGCATTTTTTAGATACTGGAGTGCTTTGAAATGTTATTCTTTCTTCATTTGGATATGAGATTATACGTCAATTCACATTTTACTGTAATTGTTGTTCTTGAGATTGGATTTTTGATGAGCTCCAAGCTATTCTTTTAACTTTAAATGGAATAGTTCACCCACAAATGAAAGTTCTGTCAATTTTCATTGTATGGAAAAGACCAGCATGAACATTTGGCTAAACATCTCCTTCTGTGGGAGTCAAACGAGTTTTGGCAGCATTGACACTCCAGACTGTGTTTACATTAATGGCCCACCAAAATGCGCTAGTCTGTCAGTCAGCACTATCTAGTGTTGTCAGAACTTTGTTGTAGTTGTCATCACAAGTGTTTAACATTAACACCTCTAAACATGACATTATTTTACAACTCCTTTTCTTATAATTTTTTTTAAGGAATGTATACAAAACACCAAAAGAACACAACTAATTTTTCCAAAGAGAAGACGTCTCTCTCTGTTTCATACGTAGGAGTTCTAATGCATTCATTAACCTTAACTGAGCTCCAAGTGATGATTTCATTTACATTTATGCATTATGCAGACTAAAATAACTTATACATTTATTAGTTCCTGCATTCCATGGGAATCAAACCCATGACCTTGAGTTGTGCTCTAATTTATGAATGCTTCAGACCAGATTTACTGTGCATGCATCAGAGATCAGGTCTTATTGCAAAAAATAAATTTAAATACTCCATATCTGTTCAGAATAATCCTGTATGTTATTCACATTAAATTAAAGTCCCCCTGTAGTCAATAATTGAATCCCTTAAAACTCATCTTTGATCGCCAAAATGACACATTTAAAAGTTTTTCTTGTAAAAAAAAAATTCTTAATGCCTTCAAATAGCTTGAATGAAAATCTACACCCTTTCTTCATTTAGTATATGTGGATTAGCCCCGTCCCACTGAATCACACCAGCTCAGAATACCTGATCCACTCGGTCAACTTTACTGTAGTAAGTGCTACACGATGGCAAGTTGAAATACTGGTTTAATTCAGCCGTATATGTTTAAACCAGAAACTGATTCAGACCAGTGAGAAGAGGAGGAAGAGTGAATTAGTCGATGTTTCAGAATGGTGATGCGTTTTATGTATCGCTCTAACGTCCGACACATAACGGTAATTGATATGATTAGCCTTTTGCTTGACTATGTTATCAAACAGCTAATAGTGTGTTGCTAATGTTACACAAACCATGTTCCTGTTCGCCATCTCAGAGTCGGACAGTTTCCATCTAAATATCAGCATCCTTAAAAATGCTTGAACAACATATAGTTCATCATAACATCGTAATATACATCATATACATAATTCACCCTCTGTATTATAAATGTAGCCGATTTTTCATATCAACAGAAAAATATACCGGTATAACCTGGCTACTCTTGAGAGTGCTTCTCAGCAGTTAATGATATGCTAAGCCCGCCTGCACGTTCACGGCATTGGTTACATGTTTGTAGAGAACAGAGATCATTACTCCGTGTCTTTGGTGTCACGTGATCCTTCATAAATCATTATAATATGCTGATTTGCTGCTCAAGAAACATTTATTATTTTTATCAAACTTTTGTGTTTTAATACTTTTGTTGCAAACTTGATGCATTTTTCAGAATTTCTTTAACTTACACCTTTGATCAATTTAATGCATTCTTCCTGTCTAAACCTATTAATATCTTAATAAAATAAATATATAAATAATCATACCTACCAAATGCTTGAACCACGAATGAGGCCTAGGTGAACTAACCATTTAAATGTATTTTATTTGTTTAAATAATTTACATGAAGTGGGTTGAATGATGAAAAAGATCAGAACTCTCAACAGACGGATAACAGAATCAATTAGCTAAATGAAACAATTGTTGTAACAAAACAGTCAGTGAGAGTCAGTAACAGTCATTTATTTTCTTTGTGATTTATTTTAAAACTGGATGTCACCTAATAATTTACATGAAGTGGGTTGAATGATGAAAAAATGAAAAAGAACTCTCAACAAACAGATGAAAGAACCCATAAGCTAATTGATCCGAGTATCGTCCTTGGTCCACATCCAGGATTTGCGTGTACAAGATGGACCAGAACTATCCATATTTGTATTTTGTCATGTTTTCTTTTCACATCTCCCAAGTGACTCCCTACATTGGGCCGGTTCTTGGCAAGCTCTCCCAACTGCACGGAATATGGGTAGAACTCTTTCTTTTGCTCCGTGTTTGCAAACACCAGGGTACAGAGTCTGGCGCTGCCACTGCAGTCGCCATGAGAGACAGACAAACCAGTCAAGGGGGTTTGATGTAACACTGACACAGATTGGAGGAAGTGAGCAAGCTGGCAAAATCAGCCAGCATTCTGCCAGCGTTCAGCCAACATAATGCCCTCCTGGCAACTGTCCTTCAACTACCTCCCTTGGAGTGGACAGATGTGCTGTTGTTGAGAGCGAAGTAACAGTGGTAATTCTGTAGAGGGAAGTGTTCGCTTCAGATTGTACATTAACTACGCCAGATGTTAATTAAGATAATTGTTTGGAACATGATGATAATAGAATGAGCAGTATGTGAATTTAGTGGTTGTAGGAAATCACATTTGCTGGAAGAGGAATGGTGTTTGTTGTGTTGGCTCTTGTTGTGTTGAATTGAAGGCACAGACACACAGAATATGTTGTGGTTGTCATAAGCGCTGATCCCATGGGTGTTCAGGAGCTCAAGCACCCACAAGAAAGGCAGCGTTATGTAAAAGGGAATTAATATCAGAACTATTCATCAATTTGTGTGCTTTTAACACCAGCCAATATAAATAGGGGATAATAAAGACAGTTGTTATCTCCTTTGTCTTCATCGTATGCTGCTACCACACAAAATGTGACAGAAGAACCGACCTCCAAAGAAATGGATTTACCAGCTGTGCGTCTCCTCTTGCTTACTCAGGAAGAGCGATCCCTCAAGGACCACACCACCGATTTTTTTAGACCTTACTTTCCATACTCATTACCCAGACAGTGCTCTCGTCTCATTTTATTGGACAGGACTCAACAAGGAGGTAAAGGCTAAAACCCCATTTCCCAGTGATGGTCCTCGAGGGAAATTTATATATTTTGTTGAACCGGTTCTCTTTTCATGTGGTTCCCCATTCACTGTAGTGGAGGCCGATGAAGAGGATACCACCATCCCCTACACCCGCAACGAACCCAGAGCCCAGCCAGCCGTCAAAAAGGGATCTTGAGTCTCATCCCACCACAGACACAGAGCCTGAGTCTGCCGCGATGCCTACACCAGAGCCTATACTTGTGCACATAATCGCCTAGGAGACAGAGCCCAGCAAGTGGTCTGACCAGGTGCGAGAGCAGACAGCTCGTGGAGTGCAGTTCGAGGGCATGGACGGTGAGCTGCATCTGGCCTCTGGGGATTATTTTGAGGAATTGTCTCCCGTCTCCGTTGGTCCCGCCCAGCTCCAAGGTCCTGCATCTCTGATGGTCCCACCCAGCCTCCCTCTCCCGCCTCCTCTACCAAAGCCAGCCAGTCCTCTGTCCCCACTTCCGCTGGTTCCTTTCAGTTCCTCTGCACAACTTCTGTTAACTCTGCTGCACAGATCCTCCTCTCGGCCTTCCAGCTCTGCCTAGGTACGTGGATCCCCTTTCTCTGCTTTGGGCCGCCGAGCCTGTCACTCAACCTCGGCCCGTCGACCAGTCGTCTCCACCTTGGTCCCTCACTCCATGGGCTCCACCTAGGACCGTCGTCCCTCCGGCACCGCCTTGATCAGTCATCACTTCTAGTCAGTCATCACTTCTGGTCCATCGTCTGCACCTCGTTGCTTCACCCCTTCGGCTCCGTCGGGCTCCTCCTTCCCTCCGGCTCCACCTTGGGCCTCAGTTGCTCAGTCTTCCGGCACCCGGACTGTCGCTGCAGCTCCACCCTGTGCTTCTGGACCTGCAGTGTTGCAGCTCCTCCCACCATCGGTCCTGCCATGGGCCTTCATCCTGGCTGGGTTCCCACCTGGCTCCTCCAGCTCGTCTCCACCCTGCCTCCTCGCTCTGCCATCTCCGCCATGGTGTTTCCTTCTGCCAGTCCCGCCTTGGTCACATCCCTCTCCAGATGCACATCCTCCTCCAGAGCCCACCCTTCCCTCCTGTGTTGGACTTTGTTTGTAGTTTATGGCTTGAGGACACGACTTCCGGGAATGGGATGTTATGTCAGGAGTTTGTGATGTCAGTTTTGTTTTGTTCCTGTACTCTTGTTCACAGTCATTGTTAGTTGAATGACTTTACAGGTTAATTCACAAATATGCTGTTCACACAAGCAACGGCGTTCTGGCTTTTTACCAGTAAGAGACCGCTGATTCACACATCAGCACCAAAATAACGGGAAATTCTGTTCCACCGCTGTCCTCATAATCCTGCATGACACATGACACACGCCTGCAACACTTTAGTTTCACTATCTGTGACAAAAAATTTTGACATCTGAGTGAAAGGCATAAGGGATGATCAAACAGAACGTGTTTTTGCCTCTTAAAAACACGAGAAGCGCATAATAGTATCCAACTGCAGAGCCGTGACACTGATGAATGGAAAAGGCTGGGTCTCAAGCGTGACATGTTGAAAAAGCATTGAGACACAGCGCTATGGTCAATGATGATCATTTAGCGTATATTTAAATAGAAAAACGAATAAAAATCTTATTGTAAACAGCGCAGAGTAATCACGTCATCTCCGTAAGACCCCTTTGTTTCTGTTACTCCTTGTTGGTTCTCCTTAATGCATGGTGTCATTTTTGTTCTTGAGATTCTTCGAGTTTTTGTTCTAGAGTTGGTAAAGTTGAATAAAAAGTGTTATTGTTATCTTCTTCGTCTTCATTGTGTGCTGCTACCACACAAAACATGAAAATTTGAATATAGCAGTATTTTTATGACAAGCAAAAGGCTAATTGTTGTTCAGTGCTATATATTTATTTATGGTACTATATCATCTATATTTATGGCTACTATTTAGTTTGGTTATGGGGTGATATTAGGCCTTTGCTGTGTATTAAATTAATTTAATATGAGAAAAACAAAATGTCTTACCATATTTGTTTTGCTGATGCTTCTGTAATTGATACTATTTGTTGTAATAACACCACAGCTCAACATAATGCAGTACACATTACTTGCTTTAAATATCTTGTATTTACATATGTCCTTTATCATAAAGATTGTGTGTTATTTCGAGAAAATCATTATGCCAGGGGGAAACGTGTAAGGTGAACAATTTAAAGTGCATCATAAACGCATTGCTCTCAGTGGGACTAAAACAGTCATTGTCAGCAGTGTGCCGGCAGTATGAGGGGGCACGTTTGGCATCAGGAGATTCGGGGCAGTACTGTGCAGTGCACTATTGAACGAGGAAGGAGGGCAAAGACAGAGAGTGAGTCGAGAGAAAATTGGCTGTGGACGTAATTAGGTCTGTAAACTGAGTCTGAAGGATTGTCAATCTCTAGTGGCCTTGGGAAATGAATGGTCTGGTCTTGAGTGACCGAAGACTTTTCTGCAATCAGTATTAAAGGATTTAGACGTAGGTGTCTCATTCAGTGTGGTGTAAGAGTAGGTGAGTTGATATTTATTTTGGTCAGATCGTTCCTATTTGATCTAATCCATTGTCTAATCCTGCCATTCTGTTGCAGCTTTGTTGCATTTAGGTGCACTGTAAAGCAATAGAGAATGTTTTATCCCAACCTGCCCATTATCCAAATATTGAAAGGCTTCTTGAATGAAAAACAACTTGGCTGCTCTGTATTTATGGTGATTTGTGGGCAGGATACAGTAATGAATATCACTGAACCATCATTTGAAAAATGGCTTTAATCCTCAATCATGCACAATGACAGCAAGATGTGGCTTTAGACCAATCGGGGTGTGTGAGATATATATTTTTACTGATGTGCTTAGGGACAGTCTATTATATTTGGATTCTGGACCGTTGGAATGAAGGAAATGGAAAAGAAGATTGCTTATGGGTGCCTGCGCTGCATTTCAAAGAGATTCAAAAGAATAATAATGTGTTACACTGCGCAACTAGAAGCACATCCTCTTTGAAAAAGATGGTCAATTGTGAAAGTGGGAATATGTAGAGTCTGTGTTTGTGCAAAAATTCCACATTTGAAAATGATAAGTCAACCATTACTATGGCTCATACTTACTGTTAGGGATTGGAACTCTATTGGAAGGAACTCATCGTGCACAGTTTGTGCTTCAATGATACATGAAATGATATGGATTTCGAGAAAAGGTGTGCTATTTCTTTTCAAAGAATTCATCCTTTTGGTTCTCGGCTGGTGAATGCTAAAATGTGCAAACTTGCATTGACTTACAATGAGCCATATCTCTGGACCAGAATATCATTGGGTTTATTAACATGTAATGCCAGAGAAAAGTAATGCCACAACTTACATTTGGCAACGTGATCTATTCTCCCGACAATATCAAATTAATGTCAATAATTCCAGCCCCTGAATGTAAGCTTTTCTATCTGTCAAGTAAGCTTTCTGCAATTGTGAGGTCACATGCATGCACGAGTCTTGAAGATTTGATTGGATTGTTGGATTTCAAATCAGAGCCACAGAAATAACGTTGTAACAAGCTATTTAACTAATTTTATTACTAGAAACGTATTAGTAATTCGTTTCACTACCCGTTACTGCGGACAGTAATAGTATTACTGTAACGCATTTCTGCCCTACACAGCTCATACTTGCACAGGCACTCACATTGTCTTCAGAATAGGTAGATATTTACTGACATAGAAGGACTTTTCGCTTTGTGCCGGTTATTATGCTTGCAACAAAAGTAATTATATTGTTGTTTTTTTACAAACTATCAGCCTTTTTACCAAGAGAGGATGGCCGGGTCGATCAAGTTAGTGGGCGGCCTAAAAGCTCACAGATTAGTTTGATATTATGGTTCTCAGAAGTGGTACAGTTGATCACTAACCAACCTGCAATTTTTACCTACACCACGGTAAGGGAAAGAGCAGACTAGATAACCCTCATTCATTGCCGTTTGCCCTCATCACCAATTCTTTTTGTGAGCTAACTCCTACATGAGGGCTATATCTGAGAACAGCCTGCGAAACAGAGCATCAGGGTCTGGATATGCAGGGAGGTGTGTACGTGTGTGTGATTCACATGCAGAACACACTGAGTGTCTGTGGGGGTGTGTGATTCTGGGCTAAATCCTAAATCCACCCCGCCTAGATTACCAGATACCTCTCTTCTGCATGTATCCAAGTGAAGACACAGGAAGTCTGCATTATACAGGCACCAACCACTCCTCTGAATTATATATCAGTGGCTTATCCATAATAATGCCCACCGCGCCCTGTGTGCAGACTGTGTGATAGAGTGGCTAAACCTGATGGATTGCTATTATTTTGTTGGGAGTATAAAATAATTTATATATCATTTTATAGTAAATTGTGTTTTTACTTTTTTCAGATAATCTTTTGTCATTTTTCTCTCGTGGTGGTACTACTGGGTTAGGGAAAAGGATGCAAGGCATTTTGAGCAACATTTTTATTATTATTAATGCAACACAATTGAATAGACATGTATATGATTTTAATGTGCTTTTTTATTAGGCAATTAAGTTTCCTATAGGTTATGAGAATACGATTAATAGCAAAGAGTGTTCCATTTGTTTGGCTAATATTTCTAAGAATGGTCATTTAAAATTATTTAAATGTGATTCATGTGCATCATTACTGAATAACGTTTAAGGAAGTTTCAGTTTGTCATCTTTCATATTAAATGTTTTAGTAAAAATGTATGCATTATTTTACATATTTAAGTATATTTTATGTATTATATTACTGTGTTTTGTTATATTAGTGGACATACATGAAAATACAAGATATGGGAATACATGCCTTGATTATTTTAAATTATATTTATTATATATGTAATTATATATATATACATGTGTTTAATTTATATAGCGCCTTTCCCAAGCTCAAGGCCGCTTCACAATAACATAAATTATTACATATTATTTATTATACAAATTATACTATTTAGATGTTTCATCAAAAGGCTGAAAAATATTTAGATCAAATTTTTTTTTTTTTGTTATATCACCCTGCTCCAGTGTTGTTATAATTAACTAAATCTATTAAAATAGTTGTCGGTAATTGAAATAAAGCTAATATAAAATAAAATAAGTATAAGATAGACTTGACATGAAATGAAAATTAGAAATATTTGTCTACATATAAATATATATTTTTTTAAACTACTACAAAATTACTAAAACTTAAACTAAAATTAATATGAAAACTAAAAATATAAAATAACCCATAAACCCATAACCCGTAAGCCACCACCCTTGTGCCTTTGAGTGTGGTGCTTAACCTCCCCTCCAGGGGAATTGTTGCTGTAATAAGTGGACTGGTTGGGATAAAAGCATCTGTGCAGCTGGTGTGGTTGACCAAGAGTTTGCGGATCCATTTTAGCCCAAGGCCATTAGGGGAGAAGCGCAGCTATGATGAGTCGCAACCACTGAAAAATCGACAAGCACCATATGTCTCCCTTATCGTGTACTATTAATGTGATCACAGCGTATGATTCATCATGCCAGAGCCGGATTAAATTAGAATGTATATGTCTATTGCTCCACTGTAACATGATGTAAATACCCTGCGTATGGGAAAACAGCACCTCCAGAAGGTATTCATTTTGCACTTCATAATGAGAGATCAAACTACCATTTTATTGTGAAATGTAACCTCACAGGTCCTGAATAATTTATAGTTGCTCTATTGTGTGGTGCGGCATATGTGTTTTTACCAGATGTGTTTGGGAATGTAGATGAATTGGAGCTGAAATCCGACTCTATGTATCTGAGACTGTCTATAATGAGCGGAATTTTTAGTATACATATTGATGGCGAATTTTTTTTCTGAGCTGCGGCAGTATTAACTGCTCTTTCAGTGGGTATCTCAAATGCTTCTGGCGCATGATTCCTGACATTCATTAGAGATGTTCAGCTCAAATTGCAAAAGGTCAAATTGCAGAGTGGGCTCTTAATTGGCCTGCGGCAATCAAAATGTTGTTATGTTCTAAATTACTGCATTAATGGACTCGTTAAATCGCTCATTAGATAAGAAGATTCAAAAGCGAGCAAAATGCAGAGGAACAACATGAGGCGCTGTGACATTGCACAGTCGTCTGGTTATGTTTAAGTCTACAAAGGTCTGCAAGGTTATCAGTAAAATGTCTTTTCCTTACACTTTTTGGAAGGGTTTATGTAATGCTGCTCTCTGATGGGTATTTTCAGGTTTTACTTGTATCAGCACATTCTGCATTGTCAATTCCAGCTGGTCCCTTGTGTACTATTGAGGCCATCATGATTTATATTAGCATTCACCTCTGTGGGACAATAAATGTGAGAAATAAGCCTGTGATAATTTACTATATCTGTGTGGGGCAAAATCCTATTCAGGAACAGATGAAAAAGTCCAACACGCATTCAACTCGCAGAATAGTCAAGGACAACAAGGACACGTCCTGGATATTAAATACAAGTACAAAAAGGGAGATCTCAGAGATAATCTCTTGAGTGACTCAGTATTCAGTTATGTTTCAGGCATATAAGGCACAGATTATATGATTATTTAGAGCAACGCCAATGTCATGGGTTCCTTCCCAGGGAATACATGAACCGATTCAATGTATACCTTGAATACAATGTAAGATAAAAGTGTCTGACAAATGCTTAGATCTACATGTAAAATGAAATGACTACAGCTACAGTATGACCACTGAAACTGTTTCCATAGTGGTCAGCACATATGCACCACAAATATAGAGCACAGAGTTATGGTGCTTGTGTGGGAAATGAGGGTTTAAATTTGTCTTGCAACATTTCCCAATCTCATCCCCCTTTCTTTTCCACTTCACTTCTGGTCACCTCTCTGCTTTCAACAGGATCAACGGGACTGAAACGGCTCAAGTGTCTCAAAGTGTCTCAAAGTGTCTCAAAGTGTCTCAAAATGTTGCTTAAGTGCTGCATTCCGTGAAACACTTCTACACTTATAGACTCTACTGTAAATGTTTAGGCATTTTAAAAAGTTATTCTGTTTTTCACTTTGTCTAAACCACACTTTTGACTCCAAAACTTCCGGAGATAAGACAAGTGAAACAAGTCATCCCCATCTAACATTTCCACACTTAGTTAAATGTCATTTTTAAAGCTCATCACCTCACATAGAGCCAAATGGGCCTCTAATGGGCTCCTATCATTATAGCATTACCAGTCGATAAATGAAATGTTAAGTGCTGTGTGACATTTCAGTAAGTCTCTATTTGTAGCTTAGCATTAGGGGTGTTGTAAGGCAGAGATAAGGGGTGGTTTCTACTATGACTGTATTAAGTTCATTTGGGTCTTACATCTCGGTTGTTGATGAATGTGATGATGGACAAAGGTTGATTGAGTTTAACAGTATGCTTGGTTATTAACTAATGACCATTTAGGTTGATGTTAACAGAGTAAAAGATCAGTGGTAAAACACCTTATGTAATGACCTTCAAACATCATAATCATCAGGTTTAATTCAACTTCAATGACCTACAATGTTTGCGGGAATGCTTTAAACAGAGTTCCTCCTTAGGAGGGTAAACAACAGTTAATCCTATCTGATGAAACAAACTGCATGTTTGCATTTTCTGTTTGCCGTTGCATTTCTGGATAAGCTGTGGATATTGTACGCTCTGAGTCTCAATTTTACATGCTCTCAGTGTAATACAGCTCACATGAAAGCATTGTGTTCTTCGACTGACCCAAAAATGTCTTGTCTTGTGTTTTGATATAGCAAAAAAGCTTGATGAACAAAGGCTAACTTTTTGTGATGCAGCATAAGAAACTAAACCCTAGAGATTTGTCAGAGAGAATTAGGTTCTGGTTTAGCTCTTTTATGCGCAGTATCTATTCCCCAGTGTTAGTTGAGAAAGTCTAATGTCAAATTTGACCTGATATGACTTGGTTTTAAAAAAAAGTCTCTAATAATCCCACAAGTGTTCAAATGTCATCATGTCAGTTGTTGCCCAGTTTATCCCTTGCACCTAGTTCATAAGATCTGTTTTAACCTCCGATCATTGGCCACCTGCAGTAGAGCACTTTCTTGGCCCCGAGAGCCGCTGGGAAGTAGCTTCCTGTCTACGATGGATGTACAGACTCAAGTCCCTACAATAATCACAGCCTGTCCAGATAGTGACCAATCACAGCTGGCCATTGGAGCAGTCTAATTGTAGAGAGTGGGACTTCTGGCTTCTCCAAATGTGTCAATGCCAAGATCGGTGCTGCCAGCTGCGGGACAGTCACAGCCTCAGGGCCTGTCGCTCATGTCGCCCGTTTTCCGTCTCCTCGTCAGATGGAGTGGTCTGATTATGTCAGAGTAGAAGCTCGGCTCCAAAGTTGGATGTTAAATGTGGTTTCAGAGCCTTGTGCGGAAAAGTACTAGGAGTCTCTCAAAGTGCACTGCCAAATGATTGTTCACAAGAAAGGTGCGAAGACATTTTGTTGGCAGTTCTTTTCCTTCCAAGACCAACAACACCATATATATCTAAACACACTATATTATCCAACCGCACCGACATTCGCATGCACTAACGACCTTGGAAATAACATTCACAATCTGCTCCATTATCCACTGTTGTCTTCTTCAATTCGACTGTAATTTTTTTCGCCAAGTTTTTATTTGTACGCCATATTGAGTTTTAGATAAAAGCACAACTCAAAGATGCTAAATAGGGGTTCGCACCATCAGGCAGTTGTCAGATTGCTCCAGCCCAAGAGAATGCTGGGATGTCTGTCAGGTCATCTACAAGTCAGCCTTCCCTTCTTCCCCGAAAAAGATAGAGGAGGACACAAGGTCAAATCGAAGGATTTATACGTTCTCTCTAAGTGGAATAAACTGTGTTGAATAAGTCAGAAGGATGTTGGAAACCCACCATTTCATCGTGTCGACTTATTTAAGCTCTGGGAAAAAGAGCTTTGTCAGACGTTGGCATTTCACGGAGGTTGTGACAGATTGGAGCTAACTCTGGGCATCTGGCAGGCTTTCGATTCTTTTTTTGGAAATGTGGATGCAGAGTTTTGCCAGTCCCTGTTGGCCTGAGTTGAATTGATAACAGTTGTCTGTAGGGTTATTCAAACCTTTGTATACTTGTTTCTGTCAATGGATTCAGGATAATGTTTTGAGCTTGACACCATTGTGTCAGAATAAAATGTAGCAGTGTAAGTGAAATGAACCAGCGCATCACGAGATTGTAGTATCGAGCTCTCTCTGAGAGTAGTATTCACATCTTCATTTGACCCTGGCGCAGAGACAGATTTGACCACTGAAGGAAGTCAATTTCAGACTCTGTGTGGGTGGATCTTTTTTCTTCCTCTCAATATCTTTGTTCTCTTCTCTGTCGTTCTTTTCAACGCCCACATCCCTATATGTTATCATTGTACGACTTGAATGGAAATCGCCAAGCATTTTAGAGTCTAGGCACTGTACCATCAACCCTCGGCTGTGGTACAAACAGCGACTGTTCCTCGCCTTGGCAGCTTATCATCACCTTTGTGATGTTCGGCGTATGAGTGTGTGTGTGTTTGTCTTTTCTGTAAACAACAAGAGAGCGCACTCTTTTCTTCCATTCCTCCCTCTGTGTCTGAGGAAGATAGAGGGATATGGGCTGGTGAAAATGTGTCATATGTTCATAAGCTTTGGTGGTCCTTGTCTCGCCGGGTTTCGTTGGACTCTATCAGCAGGCCCATGTGTAGCGTGAGCCCAGACCTGATCACCTTTCCTCCCTTTATCCAATTCCGCTGTGTCTCCATGCCAAACCATTCCCCCTTCCCCCCTAGGCATTTGCCATCTCCACAAATCCTCTATTCATTCTCTATTCATAACTCAGCACACATTCAGAAGGAATATTTAAACAGTCTTGACACATCCTCTAAAAAGGTGCTGTCTTGTAGCGTCAGATTATATTGTTTGGAGACACGTTGCTTTTTTAACATTAATGTACATTTTAAAAGGCTTCGAAAGACGACACAATGTAAGTAAATCCCTTTTTTTGATTTGACATGTCAGTGTGTGCATGTAACAATGTTCCCAATAGGACGTTGAACACGTCTGTGTGGAATTCCCCAGTGTTACAGAGTTTACACACTCAAAAAAATTACTCTTTAAACTTACTTAATTTAATTATGGACAGTGGTTCCACACAAGCAAATTGCGTTTTATTAACATTAATGGGATTTTTTGAATCTATGTAAGCTCCTTGTGTTGTGACAACACAACTGAATGAGTCCAAACAAATCAATGGAATTGCTTCCCTGTAACTTAAACCGGTTAAGTTTAGTGAACATGCTTTAGTTTATTTAAATCTTCACTGACAAATAAAAGTATGTAGAATTTATATAATTTCTCAATTGAAATTCTATACTTGCTATTAGCTTATAATATCACTTATTAACATATTAAATGCTAAGATGTATATGCTCTTTCAGCAACAAGAGTTATATTTTAATGATCAGTCCACATCCTAACCAAATGCTCCACTCTTCTCCACAATGGTAACCCACTTAAATGGTTCTAATAATTGCAATGTAATTGAAAATTAAACACAATTACACACTATAAAGTCTTCCCCTTTCCTCATTTTCTCAAAAACACATAAAATAACACTTAATTTCAACATTTATTCTCTCTTAATTCAGCTATATGCAAAGCATGCTGGGAACTAACAACCACCGCCCAGTTTAAGTTAATGCAACACAAATCATTCATGTAATCCAACACAAATGGATTAAGTAAACTTTAGTTTTACATATTTAAGCAGATTGAACACAATCAAATTAAGTTTGGACAAAATGTTGCAATTGTGTTGCTTAAGCTCATTTGAAGCAATTTGAACAAGCAGCCAAAATATTTTTTTTCATTGCAATATATTTAAAGCATTCCAGGACAGACTTTCCGAAATACTCACAGAAATGAAAGACTTTGCCTTATATTTTCTCTGAGGCCATGCACCTTTCAAACTTTCTTCACCCGGCATCTTCATCCAATACGTAGGAAATAGTCACATCCAGGGTTTTTTGAATCGCAAAATTAAACTCTTTACATTAGTTTAACGAATGATAATTAAGTATAGTTGAAAATTATACAGGTTAAGTTAATTAAACGCAATACAATAGTGTTTTGGTGGTAAAAGAAATATATGTGTGTTACTTTAACAAAACATATTTGGGTAAAAAGAACAGTGCCGCAAAACCATTTTTTTGAGTGCAGAGACCAAAGCGCGAAAGTCAACACGCTTTTGTTGAAACAAAACCATGTCTAGACACCCTATACAATTCATAGCATATGTCTGGAAAGTGTCCATGAAACTGAAGTTGAAACCCACTTCAGTATTGTGACATGTTTCCAAGTGAAACGGCTTGTTGAAGAAAGAAAAAAAGGGTGGGACTTGATTTTATGCATCCGTTTATTGGATTGTGAGCGCTGTTTATCGGAAGTGATGCAGATCTGAATGCAATTGGCTTAACTGTCTCAACTGAGATTGAAAATTACAAGGTCAGAATAAATTTATTAAAAAAAAGAAAACATGTGCATGGAATTGCTCACAATAAGACCAGTAAAGTGCACTTACAAAATGAAGAGAGTCAATTTTGCTTTCATGCTGACTTTAAAGCCAAAAGGTCAACTTAGATGAAGCAAAAAGTGTACAAGATGCTAAATGAAAAGTCTCAGTCTGTCTTGCTTTTTTTCAAACAACAAAATACAAGTGGATTGTGCATTTCAGACAGTGTGAGGTGATGAATAAGGTGACCTTTCTGTTCACCAGTCTCTCAGCTGCCGAAAGCTCTTCTTGGAAATTGCAAACATAATGAATGAATGGCTGCTTGTGGCAGAGAGGTAGAAAGGGTTGAAACTCTTGTTAGAGACAACAAACGGCTTCAGTGTGAAGGTGACAGTCAATCGCAGTGGATATTCATAATATTGGGACTTTCAAAAACATTTGGGTCACGATTATGTGTACAAACTAATCTCGTGAATAATTCATACTGTCATGAATAAGTGAACACAAGTCTCAAGCTTTACCTCCAAGATATTTCAACTTGAAAACCTCAAATGTTTACAAAAAGACACTGTGGTTCACTAATAAAACGTACCATGGTACTACCGTATTTTGGACATGTTCCATGCACTAATATTTTGATATATTTAGTGCTTCTCAAACTGTAGTTGATAGAAGCCAGTGGGCAAATTTGGACAGGATTCAGGTGTTCATTTTAAATGGCAATGCCCCTAGAGTATCAGGACTTAGATATTACTTCTAATTCAAAGGATGCTGTATTTTACTGTATAGTGTCTGCATCACTATATTGGGGATGCAGATCACAGGGCTTTCCAGAAAAACAACAACTTATTTTCACCAGGAGGTCTCCCATCCAGGCATTGACTAAACTATACCCTGCTTGCTTAGCTTCATTTGGGAAACTATATTCTGATATTCTTTAATGTACTTTCAAATACCATGTGACACTATGGTACATAAAAAAATGGTGATAGTGTAACAGATGTGTAATGCATGCTGACAGTGTTGATTAAGAACTTTAGTACGTGAACTTTAATATAAGCAGAAAGGGGCACACTTTTCATTATAAACTTTTTACTATTATTTCTTGTTTATTTACTTTCAAAAATAAACCCACGCTGAGAAATATTCACTGGATTTAAAAGTGTGACAACTATCCCCGGTCTCCCGAGTATATTGTGTCATCCTTGTTTGAGCAAGAGAATGTCTTTCTTTGTCTTTTTGGTTTGTTTAGCCATTTCTCCCCTTGATATTTACATGTGTATTTTATCTAGAGGCATACAGCATACAGTGGCATACATTTGTATGAGTTTCTCATTGCCTCAAGCTTGTTATTTCTATCATTATTTTTTCATTTGAGATATTATTTTTAAATGCCTACTCTTTATGTTTTGAGGGGACAAAAATAAAAAAAATTGTGTCCTGAATCCTTTTCGACCAATTCCATTACACATGCCACCAATCGAAATACTAAGGTTGATACTAACACTTTACCATGGAACCACTTCAGGCAATGTGACTTTGACTGTTTCTCTAATGTCATTTTTATCTTATTGATTAGCTATTGTTTTTATATCTTAGCATTAAGGGACAACCGGATTGAACTGGTTCGAGCCTCGTGGAAGGAGCTGACCATCAGCATCAATGACGTTACTCTGTCAGATGAAGGACAGTATACATGCTCGCTCTTCACCATGCCTGTCAAGACTTCCAAGGCCTTCCTGACTGTGTTAGGTAAGACTTCTCATAGATCAGTCTCCCTCTCATCCTCATCAATCTGCGCTTTTAAGGTCAACACACTCATCACTGATCTTGGGTCAGGGTGTTCTCTTCCTTCACATGATCTTGTTTTCTTTTAGCCCTTTGGTGACACAGAGAGTGATGTAAAGGAGATATTTTCACATTAGATGTGTCACTGCTTTGGTTTATAATCAGCTTGTGCGCTTCTTACTCTGTACACGTTCATATACCACTTTTAACTATACATATGTATTACGTCCACTAGGGGTAAGACGCAATAAATGAAAGAAAAAGGTACGAAAGGCTTCCAGCAGGCCGTCAGATCAAAAGAACCGAATGGCGAATACAAAAGAAGGCGAAAACAATAAATGATAATATACATTTATTGTGAATCACAAAAGTAAATAACAATAAACAGTTAGTATTCGTTAGAAGGACCCGCGTCCCAAACGAAAATGATATAACAATAAAGTAGAATTCATTTACAAAAATGAATAGAGAAATAAATCAATAGAGTGGTATTCTCGTGAGAGAGACCCAAGGCCCCAAAAAACAAACAAAACCCAATCTAACGAAATTAAACAGCAACGTAAATAACCTAACACAAAGAAAAGAAAATGAACTACAATAAAGCTTATAACTGCGCTCACCAAAAACATAGAATAAATAAGTTCCAAACAAAAGAGCAGGTGTCTCCTACATTACCACATTCAAAATAAAACACACAACCAAAAGAAACACGAAAAGAATATTTTGATCTGGCAGGAAGTCTGAGCCATTGCGACCGACCCGAAGCCCCAACAGTTCCCTCTGTCAAGCGGAAGAGGAGTTTTTAAAAGGACCGCCAGCTGATCATCCAATTACCGCTGGCAGGCGGCAGCACAGCGGCGGCAAAACAGCGATGATCTGACACTCAAAGAAAACATCAAAAAGCATACACAGATATTATAAAGACTCGAGGAAAAATAAACATAACGTAACAATATTGTTTAAAGTAACTTTACTGACAATGCTTGTTTTTTGTTTTGTTTTGTTTTGTTTTGTGGTGGGACTACTTTTATCTTATGTTTGAATTCCACTTTTCACAATGCATATTGTTTAAAAGTAACGGTAGAACTTTATTTTACAGTCCTGTTCCCCATGTACATACTATATGTACTTATTATAGTAATTGCAATAACTGGGTAATAACTAGGTACTAACTCTGAACCTACCCCTAAACCTAACCTTAACCCATTACCCTGTACTTTCTTAGGTAAGTACATTGTAAGTGCATGTACTGTAAAAAAAAGTGCAACCAAAGTAACTTTACATGCAATTGTTGTTTTGTGGTGGGACCACTTTTATCTTTTGTTTGTATACCACATTTCATAATGCATATTGTTTAAAAGTAACTTTACAGGCAATTATTTTGTTTTCATCCAACAGAGATGGAATACTTTCACAAGTGGATCAATTTCTTTAGCGTTATTGCGGCTTTAGCGTATTTACATGGTTATTGAATATATACCATTACAAAGACAAGGCTAATTAACAATTCTGACACACTAGTCCCATGTTAACATGTACAGTGCTTAAGTCATTTGGCTAATTGTTAATTTTAACATTTGTTATTGTGCAATACTGAAATAAAAAGTTTTTTTAATTTAGGACGAGTCTAAATCTTTTCCATCGTAATCAGAAGCAGTGAACCCAGAACATCCATTTAATCCCCCCAGATATGATTTTGTCATTGAACAGCTGTCTGTAGGGTTCGGTTTAATGTACATTAGAAGAGACCTTGGGAGAAACCAAAATCTTTATCTCTCATCCAATTGCTCTCTGTTCTAATACAATGACAAAATACTATAAAGTAGAAAATAGAATTGATATATATCTACTGACAAACATATATATAAACTAAAAAAATATATGTATTATCAAAAACAATGTCAAGCCACATTTGAACTTCAAGCAAGAAATATTCCTCTTAATCAGTTCATGTTTAGGTGTGGGGCTGAAATCATAGAATCACCCATGTTTCCATCAGTGCTGCCTATAATCCTCCTCTTCTGTTTGTATATCAGGTGTTCCAGCAAAACCAGAAATCACAGGCCTCTCGAGACCTGCCCAGGAGGGGGAGGACGTCACACTGACATGCACCACATCTGGCAGCAAACCGGCTGCTGACATCCGATGGTTTAGAAACGACAAGGAGGTGCAAGGTAAACAAATCCCCCCGGATAGCCTAGAGCTAACTGTGTGCAGTGAACAGTTGCACATGTTGTCAAGAGTGCAAGTGGTACATAGTGTGTGTAATGTGCATCTTTACACTAACATATATATGAATTGTGCAGCTCTTTACAAAGGATCTCACAGCGTATAGGTTAGTATTGTATAATCCTGGGCCTTGAAAGTGAAGTGTGTCATTTTGCAGTGTTGAAATACTTTCTGCATTCCCTGTTTAAGACTGGACACGTTTTTTAAATTAATTTAACTTACAATTGTTTACAAAGGACATTATTTCAGGTAGTTTCTACGGAGACCCTAAAGGGGCATGGTGGTGGAAAAAAGATAGGAGATGGGAGGAAAAATAATAAGTCAATGTTTCAGAGTTCTCAACAGTTTTGCGTTCTCCCGAGAAACTATGCCTTTTGAGCTCTTTGTCAGCAAACGCAAAGTTTCTCGGGAGAATGCAAATGTTTTTGGGAAGGAACTCAACGTTTCTCGGGGAATCGCAAACGCTCGTTTCTTGTGAGAACGCAAAACATTTGCGAGAGAACGCAAAAGCATTGACAAATAATTTTCGGTCCTATTTTTTTCCTTCACAATGTCCCTTTAGGGGCTCCATAGGTTTCAAATGCTTTTGAAAAACTATTATTTTATAAGGATTAAATTTCACAAAATCTGTAAAAAAAAATATATATATATATATATAAACATTTTTCAAAGTAAATGTTTTTTATAAATATAAATATAATTGAATTTTTGGGGAGTTGCACAACATGAGATGTTAAGAAGCAATAAATTAAAAAAAATATTTGTTGAAAATACAGTAAAAACTGTGATATTGTTAAATAGTATTACAATTCAAAAGAACGATTTTCTATTTTCATACATTTTCAAATTTAATTTATTCCTATGATCAAAGCTGAATTTTCAGCATCATTACTCCAGTCTTCAGTTAATCGCGTCCTTGCTGAATAAAAGTATTAATGTCTTTTAATCTTAAAATATATTATGCAAATATATTTTATGCATATATTTTGTGTAAACACTGGCTCAACCAGTGAGGTGAAACAAGACTACGTATTTGTCTGAACAATCTACCATTTCTGACAAAAAAACCCGCAATTGATTCTTTGAGTCGATCAGATGTACAGTAGTGCAGCATAGCACAAAACATCAGTTCAACTTTAACCAATATGTTACCCCAGATATCCCTCTGAGGGCTGAGGCTCACACATCTCAGGCAGAAGCCCCAGTCGGCTGATCTGGTTGTGGTGATTGATGGCCTGAGACAGGACCGACTCAGAGATGGCATTCACGCAAGCCATAGTTAAAGGCCAGTGGCACACGGGAACATAGCATCACAGCCAGACTGCCTGTCACTCACTCCAATTCAAAGGAATCTCGCTCTGTGATCTGATCTTGTGAGACGGATTGGATGTGCTTCTCGAGACCAGCACGCAGGCCCAAACAGAATATCTAACATGTGTGAGACCACTCACTTTAGGATGGTCAGGGAGATACGAAGCCTTGTGTATCGGGTCACATTGGTGGATACCCTGGCTGCCGTCGACACAACTTTCAGTGTGGCCTGTGCAACTCTTGAGACTTCAGCACAAATCCAGGATCTCCTGAGAGCTTATTTACCACTTTGCCAGTGTTTAAAAAAAACATTTTTTAGATGCAATTTACTTTATCTGGAACTGTGCTAAATATGCTATACTATTTTCGTGTGCTTTTCATGCTGTTTTAACACATCTGGATAGGTTTGCACCTTATCAACCTTAAACTGGGACATGAAGGTTGAAGTAGGGGGTTAGTAACTACAAGAAATTTGTACTTAATTTGGTTGCACAATTTGTTACATAGTGCCCATTTACACAACTAAGTTATATAGTTCACCCAAAAATGAAAATTCTGTCATCAAACTCACCCTCATGTCGTTCCAAACCAAAGACTTTCGTTCATCTTAGAAACGCATCAAACAGTTCATTAAAGAGATCGTAAAATATTCACTCCATATTCACTCCTTATGAATTGAGTGTTTTAGTCCAAATTTTCCAAATGAATTGAGTGTTCATTGAGTGTTTTAGTCCAAATTTTCTGAAGAGACTCGATCTTTTTATATGATGAACAGATTGAATTTAGGCTTTCATGTTATCTGAAGAATAATTGCTTCTACTTATGGGGCCCTATTTTAACGATCTGAAACGCAAGTGTCAAAGCGCAAGTAACTTTGTGGGCGGATCCCGGCGCTGTTGCTATTTTCCCGGCGGGATAAATGCCTCTTGCGCCTGGCGCAAATCTAAAAGGGGTTGGTCTGAAGTAGCTTCATTATTCATAGGTGTGGTTTGGGCGTAACGTAATAAACCAATCAGAGCGTCATCTCACATTCCCTTTAAGAGCAGGTGCGCTTGTTGCATGGCGGATTGCTATTATAACGGCGGATTTACCAAGCGCGCGCCAGGAGCGGTTCACAGCCGAGGAGACCGACGTTCTTGTCAGGACCGTGAAAGACAGAGAAGTGACGTTGTATGGGGATGGGAGAAACCCACCCAAATCAGCATCGGTTAAACAGGCGTGGGAGGAAAAAAACAAAACAAAATTACATCTTCATGGACACCACAATGATTTCCCTCATGTGTTAATATTTTTCCTTGTTATAATGTATGATTTGCAAAAATAAAAACTGCTGCATCTGTGTTGATGAGAGCACCCGCTACATTATGGCCAAGCACGCGCGCTTAAAATAGCATTATGAACAACGCGCCACTGACTTTAGACTAGTTTTTTTCTGGTCAGTGGCGCAATTGTTTTATAGAACAGCAAAATAGCATGAGGGAAAGTTTGCGCCGGAACACGCCTCCTCTTTGCGCTTAACCGCCCCAGGGAGCGCAAGTGTATTTCTTAGTTAACCGACATGTGTCTGTGGAGGGAAAAGTCCGCTTTGCGCGGGTGCAAAATAGGAATGATACATGCGCCAGTGTACAAAGTCATTTGCGCCAGGTGCAAGATAGGGCCCATGGGGTTTAAACAAACATCAACCCTAAGTATTAAACATAAATCGTCCTGCACTAGTTGTGTTACAGACACCTTAAATCATGCAGATTGAGGAGAGATGTGCTGTTACTTTTCTAAGTTTACGGAGCCATCCACATGATGACATGCGGAAATATATATATATATATATATATATATATCGGTAACAAATTAACAATTTGATCCCACGAATTATAAATTTGTTCTGTCCACGATTTACTAAAACATAATAAGTTATCAGACTGTATAAAGGGATCAGACTTCCTATTAGAAAAAAACCCTTTTATTTATATTGCAACATTATGGGTGGGTGTTTTTGCCAGTAAGCAACAATCCAGAATACCCTAGCAACCACTTGCCATGCCACTCAGAACACCCTAGCAACAGTTTCGGAATGCACAAAAAAAAAACTCAGAACATCTTAGTAACCAAATATCAGCTCCTTAGCAATAATCCAACATCAAAGAGTAAAAGAGAAAAAATCTACCTCTCCTCTGAGAAATGCGATTGATTTTCACTGGTTGATTTTTACCTACACACCAGAAGCGTTACAGAGGTCTGTTCTGGAGGAGGGTGAGAAATAGCAGATTGGACTTATCTGCAGCTTCTCAGTTAATGAGACAAACAACATGTCCTCATTAGTGTGAGGAAACAAAATAAAAGTCACTCACATGAGTGTATTATTGGTATTAAATGACCCACTGTACCGCTTAAAGGGGTAGTTCACACAAGTCATTTTTCAAAATATCTTCTTTTGTGCTCCACAGTGTGACGATCGGCAGCTGTAGTGCCCTCGAGAGCCACTGGAGGACACTCTCTCTCTTTATGTTATGTTTCATTATGGACTCATTACGTTTATTATGTTCAGGTGTGTTTTGTTAAGCTGATTAAGTTTTCCTGTCTTAAGCCCGTGTTTTCCCTGTGTTCAGTGCGAAGTATTGTATAGCGTAAGCGTACCATTCCGAGCATTATTCTCTGTTTCTAGTTCTTTGTATTTCCCTGGATTCCTGACCTTAGCCTGTTATCTGGACTCTGTTTATGAACCTGTGCTGCCTGCCCCGACTTTTGCCTGTTTGACTTCGATTCTGATGTTCCCTCTTAATAAAGTTCTGCACATGGATCCGACCGCCTCTGTCCGTACGTTACAGAATACTTCGCCAAACATGGATCCAGCAGACTTTCAGCATCTATCCACCGTGGTCAAGACCCGAGCTTCCATGCTAGCCTCTTATCGTTCTCAGTTGGCGAGACTAACTTCTCTCCTCGAGGAACTAGCAAGCTCCATGCAAACCTGGTCTACGCAGAGCTCAAGCACAACGGCTAATCAAGCCCGAACTGCCGCTGCACCTGTTCCACCGCAACCCAGTGTGAGTACCGCATCTGACTATCTCAGTCTGGCATTTCCTGACAAGTTTGATGGCTCACCTGTGGCGTGTGAAGGATTCCTTCAGCAGTGCAGCGTATACATGAATCTTCAGCCCCAGTTGTACACCTCGGATGACGACCGCGTTTCATTCATCTGCTCACTGCTCACTGGAAAGGCTCTGGAGTGGGTCGGTACATTCTGGAAACCAGGTCGGATGTCGTTCCCTTCTTATGAGGTGTTTATCGCCCTATTCAGAGAGGCTTTTGAACTCCCCGCAGGAGAAGATCCTGAGGAACTGCTCTTGTCCCTGCGTCGGGGAGGTTCGTTTGCGGCTGATTACTCTCACTCGTTCCGCACGCCGCTAAAGCCTCATCTCCACAAACTGTTCGATCCTTCCTTGATTACCGTCAGAGGGGCTTTCAAGTTTACCGTTCCTGCCAAACCCACCCATCGTATCGGACCCCTCGAGCCCGTATTCCGCACTGGTTTTGTTGAACTTGCCAATCCAGATACAGCGGAGGTTTCGCCGGCCGAACTGGAGTTTGAGCACGTGCCAGCCGACTCGAAAGAATCGAATCCCGAGTCAAGTGAATCAAGGGAGTCAAGTGAATCAACTGAATCAAGTGAGTCAACTGAATCAAGTGAGTCAAGTCCCAAGTCAAGTGAGTCAACTGAATCAACTGAATCAAGTGAGTCAACTGAATCAAGTCCCAAGTCAAGTGAGTCAACTGAATCAAGTGAGTCAAGTCCCAAGTCAAGTGAGTCAACTGAAGCAAGTGAATCAAGTGTATCGAGTGAGTCAAATGCCGAGACAAGTGAGTCAAATGCTGAATCTAGCCAAGGGAGAGTATCAAGCCCAGTGACTCGCCGTCGGAGGAGAAGGAGGACTCGTTTGGTTCGCCAGGCTCCGGTGGGTGTTCAAATACTCCTCGCCCTGCCGGTCCCGCCTCTGCGCCTCGCCCTGCCGGCCCCGCCTCTGCGCCTCGCCCTGCCGGCCCCGCCTCTGCGCCTCGCCCTGCCGGCCCCGCCTCTGCGCCTCGCCCTGCCGGCCCCGCCTCTGCGCCTCGCCCTGCCGGCCCCGCCTCTGCGCCTTGCCCTGCCTGCGCCCTTCAAGCTCCGGGAGGGCTTTCCTGAACCCGTGGATTTCCCCAAGTATTTTTTGGGGGGGGGCCAAGGGTCTGGTGAGGAGACCATGAAGGCTGCGCTGCCATGGTCGTCTGCAGGGGCTTCACCATCCTGGCCTTCGCCTAATCCTGCTCCGCCCTCGTCTCTGTCTGAGTCTGCTCCGTCCTGGTACCCTTCCAAGTGTGTTCAACCCTGGTCTCCTGTCAAGTGTGTTCCACCCTGGTTGTCTTCCAAGTGTGCTCCCCCATGGTCTCTTGCCCTGCTCTGGTCTCCAGGCCCCAGGTCTCTCCATGGGCCTGACCTCCTGCCTCTCCATGGGCCTGGCCCTCCATCCCAGCCCCCGTTGACCTCCCCCCGGAGCTCTTAGGAGCGTCTGGAAGCCGCTCCTTAGAGGGGGGGTTATGTGACGATCGGCAGCTGTAGTGCCCTCGAGAGCCACTGGAGGACACTCTCTCTCTTTATGTTATGTTTCATTATGGACTCATTACGTTTATTATGTTCAGGTGTGTTTTGTTAAGCTGATTAAGTTTTCCTGTCTTAAGCCCGTGTTTTCCCTGTGTTCAGTGCGAAGTATTGTATAGCGTAAGCGTACCATTCCGAGCATTATTCTCTGTTTCTAGTTCTTTGTATTTCCCTGGATTCCTGACCTTAGCCTGTTATCTGGACTCTGTTTATGAACCTGTGCTGCCTGCCCCGACTTTTGCCTGTTTGACTTCGATTCTGATGTTCCCTCTTAATAAAGTTCTGCACATGGATCCGACCGCCTCTGTCCGTACGTTACACACAGGTTTGGAATGACATGAGGGTAAGTAAATGATGACAGAACACTGTAGAAGGGTTGACTTAGTTGACTTAACTTAAAAAAGTGAGGAAAACAGTTGCCTTAAAATTAAGTAAATAAACTTCATGCATAATTGAACAAATTAAGTTACTGTGTGTGAACACATAAATTAACCAGGTAAAGGGTTTCCTCACTTTTTTAAGTTAAGTCAACTGAGCACTTTTTACAGTGAACAGATTTTCATTCAGTTCACGTTTGGGGGAACTATCCCTTTTTTTTTAAATTGCCATTTTGCAACATTTCTTTGCAGCTCATATTTAAAAGTAAAGAAAAAAAGGTTATCAGTCTTCCAGAAACGTCAGATGATGGCATGCATCTAGAGGAGTATGGCAGCGCTGCAGGCATTGCAATGGGAGCATCTGACTGACGCTGGTGTAGAGAGAGAGAGAGAGAGAGAGAGCACAGTAGAAGCACAGTATCTAGATTTCACACCACTGCCCAGATATCACACTGCACCATTTTCCACAGCGATTAGCATCAACACTGGTCGCTGTATATGAAATTACATACCAGGCATTCCTTATACTGAGCATCAGCAGGGGCCCGGATTCATACAAAAACTCATAATTCTTGCATATTTTATAATAATAGAATGTTATTAATTTCCTACACTAACAAAATGTGCCATGGTATTACCATGGGTGTTTTGGACATGGTGCCATACAGAACCACGTACTCTACCATTCATAAATTTTTATTTTTATTTATTTTTGAAATATAAAGGGATCAAAAGTGACAGTGAGTGTAACATTGTTACAAAATATTTCTATTTCAAATTAATACTATTCTTTTGAGCTTTCTATTCATCAAATATATATGTCAAATAAAAAAAGTGTCTTTAGAATGATTAATTGTGTCCATTCAATGCTTTCATCTGCCACAGTAATGCATTTGAATTATTCTGCTTTTTTGCTTTCAACAAACATTGATATATTCAGTTAATAATAAGCATACCATGTAATTAATTTGTAAAAAAAAAAAAGTTAAACAAATGACAGCCGTAGTTCTAGTCGTATATTGTAAATGAGTGCAAAAGCAAATTGTTTCAAAGAAAAAATATATGTTGTATTAAAAGGTAATAATTTGCTCCACTTCTAAAATGACTTTCCTTTTCAGCTCACATCATCCTGATTCACTCGGAAATACAAAACATTACATTATATTAGATTTTTCGATACATATCGATACTGACATATTTGAAACGCTTCCAATACTAATTTTTCCGCAAAATAGATATATGATACCAGCTGCGCTTTCTCTCTCTCTCTTTCCGACAGCAAGTAGACACACAAACCAGCCTCCCTTCACTCACTCGTTTAATTCGCTCCGGATGAATATTGTTTCTGTTACAGGGATTGAATTTCGGAATTTTAATTTTAATAATTTTACTCATTCCCACAAATTTTTGGCTCACACCCAAAATATTGGCAAGTATTCAAGTAAACACACTCAGTTATGTTTTAAGTGAACGTAAACAGTCGAGAAAAAAAGCGTGTGCATTCGGTGTTTAAGTGACAGCAGCCTATTAATCCTGCTGTCAAATTGTGGGATAACATTAAAAAATATCTATGCAGTTTTTCCCCATGGTATCAATGTCAAAATTCAGTGGCTAGTAACTTTGGAAAACCACTAGTCACAGTGGCTGGTGAGAAAAAAAAGTTCATGTCAAGCCCTGATTACATTTGGCATGGTGCTAAATACGAAGTGACTTGCAAGCACATTCAGTGGATGCATTTTATCAATACCAGTGTTTCCTTAGAATTGAGCTAACAACCTTTGTGTTGCTAGAGCAATGCTCTACCAGAACATGATGGAAGTAAAATGGGTTTGGCATTTCATTTAATTTCTTTAGTGTTCCATCAGTGTTTTGTATAGACAACATGGATGGGATTTGGATGGGGGAAAAAAGCCAAGGACACAATAGATGTTATGAATGTTTTACTGAGCATGTGTATCTATAGGGAAAGAGAGATACTCGTCCGTTTTATCTGGGCCAGGTCATGCATGTATATGTTAGTAAGATGTTTGCTGGAGGCAATCCTCCGGGGTGATGTTTTACTTAGCCATTCATAAGGCTGTTGATCCAGGGCGTTCACAGAACGCAGACATGGCTTTAAGTGTTATTATATCTGGTTGCTGATTCTCTATCACTCTCTGTGCTGTTCCTCACACAGGCGTTATAAGGGCTCTTTACAAGCTCTAAATGATGTTTTCTTCTTCACATTTCCACAGGCTTTCAAATAAATTCCTGGCTAAAAAGGCACAATGTTTTGAGCTGTATATTATTAGGGTGCTTTCTATTGGTGGATTGCGTTTTTTCTGTGTGATTGCAAACGAAAACTTTGCTGCAAACAGAAGAATGTCATATTGCTGTTGATGTATAAACACAAAGTTTGAAGATTAAAGGCACAGTATGTAAGTTTCGCCGCTAGATCGCTTATTCAAAACAATGACAAAGGCGTAGCTTGATGACGCCATGAATGAGCGTGGAATCAATGCGAGGTGTCGTCTTCACCTACACAGCCGATGGAAAGCAATCCGACGGGACTCAGGCAGAAATCATGTTCATGGATGAGCTAATGTTTTCAAGTTTCATTAATGTTACTGTGGTATGAAGCAGGGCGGAGCCGGTGAAGCGAATGCTAGTGAGAGACACCTGCATGACACGCCGGTCTCGAGTCCCATGGATTGACGACAGTGAAGGACGAGAGGTCCAGACCTGGGACATTTAACGTTGCTGTTTTAATTATGCTTATATGCCACAGTCGGCCGCTGCCGCTCCTTTCTTTAAGTTGTATATGTCTATGTCATTAAAGTTACATTTAACGTTTGCAGGTTCCCGTCTCCTTCCTCCCTGAACATGAACTTTGTTACAGTTACGTTTGACCATTAAAATTCGCATTATTTTTATTTATTTCTAATGAAATAGCTGCAAGTGCTAAAGGTCACTTTATTTGACGATTTAAAATTGTGGGTAATGCAGCACTTGGTCAAAACAATCATACTAAAATTATGTTTGAGTGTATTGAAAGTTATAACACTGTGCTTTCGCTTGGTAGCTGGTATGAGACACTTGATGCACATTGCAGTAAGCTAGAGGATATTAGAATATCATATTAATTAAAGATTGTGCTGCTAAATGGAAGTGCAGATTCACCACTCGTTGTGTCACTTGGGTTGTCTGTTTGTGGTTGTGGTTTATTCAGTGAGTCATTAAATCATTTACTCAACCGATTCATTCAAAAACATTGATTAGTTCAGGAACAAACAAGTGACTTTTGTTATTAATGAGTCACTGAAAATTGTATTCAGCTAATTTGTTGAAAACACTGATTTATTCAGGAACAAAATAAGTCATATTCAAATGTTTTAACATTTATTTAGCCAACACGACTTATAAATGGGTATAATACATAGTAATAAGACATGAAAATGAGATGTAATTGAATTATTCACTCAACTCGTTCACATTCAGGAAAGAATCACCAGTGTTGCTTGTAGACATGTCGTTGATTTTGCTTTGATTTCATTTCAAACTATTTTCGTTTGTGGGCAAAAATATTGCAAAGTAACTGCCATTATTGTGTCTGAAATATAAGTTACTCAATATTAACTTCTTGTTAAACGAAATGTTTTGAGTATTTACAGTATAGCAGCAACTTTCTTGCTTGTGTGATATTGCGTAAACAGTCAACTGATGTCTATATAAGAAATTATCCAGCATGCTTAGCCTGTATGTATTTCTACCTGTATTATGTATATATATATATATATATATATATATATATATATATACACTCACCTAAAGGATTATTAGGAACAGCTGTTCAATTTTTCATTAATGCAATTATCTAATCAACCAATCACATGGCAGTTGCTTCAATGCATTTAGGGGTGTGGTCCTGGTCAAGACAATCTCCTGAACTCCAAACTGAATGTCAGAATGGGAAAGAAAGGTGATTTAAGCAATTTTGAGCGTGGCATGGTTGTTGGTGCCAGATGGGCCGGTCTGAGTATTTCATAATCTGCTCAGTTACTGGGATTTTCACGCACAACCATTTCTAGGGTTTACAAAGAATGGTGTGAAAAGGGAAAAACATCCAGTATGCGGCAGTCCTGTGGGCGAAAATGCCTTGTTGATGCTAGAGGTCAGAGGAGAATGGGCCGACTGATTCAAGCTGATAGAAGAGCAACTTTGACTGAAATAACCACTCGTTACAACCGAGGTATGCAGCAAAGCATTTGTGAAGCCACAACACGCACAACCTTGAGGTGGATGGGCTACAACAGCAGAAGACAACACCGGGTACCACTCATCTCCACTACAAATAGGAAAAAGAGGCTACAATTTGCAAGAGCTCACCAAAATTGGACAGTTGAAGACTGGAAAAATGTTGCCTGGTCTGATGAGTCTCGATTTCTGTTGAGACATTCAGATGGTAGAGTCAGAATTTGGCGTAAACAGAATGAGAACATGGATCCATCATGCCTTGTTACCACTGTGCAGGCTGGTGGTGGTGGTGTAATGGTGTGGGGGATGTTTTCTTGGCACACTTTAGGCCCCTTAGTGCCAATTGGGCATCGTTTAAATGCCACGGCCTACCTGAGCATTGTTTCTGACCATGTCCATCCCTTTATGGCCACCATGTACCCATCCTCTGATGGCTACTTCCAGCAGGATAATGCACCATGTCACAAAGCTCGAATCATTTCAAATTGGTTGCTTGAACATGACAATGAGTTCACTGTACTAAAATGGCCCCCACAGTCACCAGATCTCAACCCAATAGAGCATCTTTGGGATGTGGAGGAACGGGAGCTTCGTGCCCTGGATGTGCATCCCACAAATCTCCATCAACTGCAAGATGCTATCCTATCAATATGGGCCAACATTTCTAAAGAATGCTTTTAGCACCTTGTTGAATCAATGCCACGTAGAATTAAGGCAGTTCTGAAGGCGAAAGGGGGTCAAACACAGTATTAGTATGGTGTTCCTAATAATCCTTTAGGTGAGTGTATATATGAAGACTTCAGAGGCAAAAGCCTCTAAGTCCGTCTACATTTTTTGTTTAATATTAACATTTTTATCAGGCTCCTACCCAAATACCGACATTTCTGAATGAGCTGAGGCTGGGATTTAGTGAGTTTGAAGTGAAAGTATTTGATGAACGTATACTATGTGCAGAGAGCATTCACTCAATATTATTATCTCATTTTAGACAGAGGTGGCTTTTAGAGGCTTTTGCATTGCAGGTCTTCATATATATATATATATATATATATATATATATATATATATAAAGCCTCTGACTCATGTCTATATACAATCTTGAGTAACACTTAATAATCATAATGCATGATATACTAAATGATGTACCTATAGAGTACTGTATATGCAACATTAGCTTGATAGGTCTTCATGTGACTGTTTTGGCAGGTCAGAAGGAGGTAAACGCCACTGGGAGGTCATTCACGGTCAGGAGTAGCGTACACCTCAAGGTGGACCGGAAGGACGACGGAGCAGCGTACACCTGCGTGGTGGAGCACATATCTCTGGGCTCTATGCCGCACCAGGTCACAGAAGTGCTGGAGGTCCACTGTGAGTCATATTTTTGGATCAGTTTCCCTCCTGACTTTAGTTTAACCGAAACTGCTATTAGATCATAAAAACGGGACGCCTGCCAGCACCAGTTTAAAGCGTGGCAGAGCCTGTGTTATTTGTACAGTAACTGCAAATTAGCAATGTTTTGGAGTAGTGTAACAGTAGCTCAGTAACATGGTTTCAAAATATAGGGTAACTTTTCCATTAACAAGCTATTTAACAAAAAAGTGGTGTGGTGTGACAAAACGCTAGTATTTTACAATGTCTCATATAATGTATATTTATAATATTTATAATAACGTTTTTTTTATTTTGTGGTTTTGTTTTGATCATGTTTTTTGTTTTGTTTTTGTTGTCTTGTTTTTTGTTTTGTTTTTTTATTTTGTGTTTTGTTTTTGTTGTGTCTTGTGTTTTTCTTTCGTTTTGTGTTTTTGTTTTTGTGTGTCTTGTGTTTTTTTTTTATTTGTGTTTTGTCTTTTTGTTTTTGTGTCTCGGTTTGTTTTTGTCTTGGTTTGTTTTGTGTTTTTTTGTTTTTGTTGTGTCTTGTGTTTTTTGTGTTTTGCTTTGTGTTTTTTGTTGTGTCTTGTTTTGTTTTTGTTGTGTCTTGTGTTTTGTTTTGTGTTTTTGTTGTGCCTTGTGTTTTTTTGTTTTGTCAATCCAGATCCTCCTCAGGTTCAGATTGTGCACTCAGTAATAGTACCTCAGGAAGGACAGTACTTCAAACTGGAGTGTGTATCCAAAGGCAACCCACTGTAAGTGCAGCTTTCTTTTAATCACCAATGTGAACTTTGTTTGAATATGATTTGTCTGAATAGGATATGAAGTTAAACTAGCAGAATCATCACGTCTCAAGGCGACCCTTATTTGCATGCCAAGAACAAAAAGCAATAATATTAAATCAAATTGTGATATTTGGGAGAGATTTAGTGAGTCATATAATCGTCTACAGACAGTTGTAACTCTTTTAGTGTGACCTTTCTGAGGTAGAGGACAAAAACGTAAAACGTTCCTTGAGCGGAAATGATAACAAAATGAGAGAAAAATCTTTTCTGTCACCAGCCTACTAAACCCATGGCCTAAAAAGATTACAGGTGCTCAGAATTTTTCATGTTATATATTTACAATGGAAGTACAATAGGGGGGCATTTACATTGATGCATTCTTGCGTTAAAAATAGTTTGACTGAGTGCAACGAAAGGAACTTGAACATAGATTTTTTTTTTTTTTATGTACTCAACAATAATTCATTTCTAACAAAAAAATGAAATAAGAAATCCAGTGTAGTGTACCTTTTCCTGTACACTAGGGAGAAAAAAATCTACATAAACTAGCATAGCACATTTTCTGGCAGTATGTCCTGATTTCAAATTAAAACCATATGGAAAGCATGGAGTTTCTTGGTGTCTGAAATGCAACAAGATGCTCAACTGACACCCACTTGGCATGCAGTGTCATTTTCATGACGGACAAGTGACCAGCTACTGTCACAGTTCTCGATCTTTACATTTCTAAAGCCTCAGGCTAAATCATTCTGTTGTTTTTAGGCCTGAGCCAGTTTTCTGGACGAAAGATGGAGGTGAGCTTCCTGATGTTGAACGAATGATCGTGGAGGGTAGAGATCTAATCATTACCACACTGAACAAAACAGACAACGGCACATACCGCTGTGAGGCCAGCAACATCCTCGGCACCAACAGGGATGAATTTACACTGTATGTGTATGGTAAGTACTTCTGGGCCAACATAACATCTGGAGGGCAATAAATCCATAAGTTTGTTTTATATTCTCATGTTATGTTCTCATTATTTATTTTATTTGTGAAAGTTCATGTTAATATCCATCGTAATCTGCATCAAAACACACATACGCACTCAGTGAACTCCTCCTGGTCTAGTTTACCAGTGTTTTTGTGTGTTGGGGGTATACAGCAGAAACTGCTGGTGGCTGCAGTATTTGCCACCAAAGTGAGACGGAGCCAGAAATGATAAGTTGGTTTTCCAAAACAGGAAGTAAAGCAAGAGAAGAACACACAATTAAGGGTCCACTGCTAATGCGGATAACATTTGTCAAGCTAAAATTGGAAGGAAGATACAGAGCGCCTTGGACAGAGACGGATTTGTAGCATCGCTTTTTAATAGGCCCAACAGCAATCTTTGAGGGAAATCATTTGGAAGGTACACATTTTTTTTGTTCGAAAAGCAAAGACGTGGGATTTGTCACAACAGGAGGGTCCTTTATGGACGGACGCCTTTTGAAAGTTGAGCCCACAACTCTCCATGCCTTTCCGTTGCCCTAGATTTTATTTGGCCACATTAACAAGACATACAAAATAAATATCTTCACTAGTGTAGAAGCTCTACAACTAAATTTAGGTTAAACCAAGAAGATCTATAATACCTGGATAAAGTTATTTGCTAGCATAATGATGTATTACCGACATGCTAGCCAAAAATATATATTATTAAACTTATTTGCACAGCTACTTTTGAATGGTTGTCAATGGAAAACAACACTTTTAGTTACATCATTTACTAGCAAAGACTAACCGAACTATAACCAGTCAAACCTTGACCTGCAGGTTAAAGAAATAAGAGGAAGCAAGAAACAGACAGGTGTAGAAAGAGAAAGAGGGAGAATCTCATTCACAACTCATTACCTCTGCTTCTAATCCATCTAGATGTCTGACTTCACCCGAGTGATATTTATTAAGCCCTTCGTCTCAGGATGAGTTGTCCGACTCGGCTCTCGAATGAACCTAATTTGCTAATGGTACGACTGCCAAGTAGCAATAAATGTCAGTTGAAATCACACAGTCTATATTCATCTCCAGTTACCGTTTTAATTTACATTTATTTATGTGTCTGTTGGCAGGTACACTTTATTTTTCCAAGGACAGATAGAAATGTGAATGTCTGGTGTTTAGGAAAGGAAATTAATGAAAAACAGGATGGTAAATTTTGTTTTTTTAGTTTTCTGTTAAGTAGGATGGCAAATTGGGCCGTGATATTTAACATTACTTAGGTTTGTTTACTATAGAAATAGAATTAGTATCATAAGGAATTTAATGATTCCGATTTCACTCAACTAGACTGTAGAAAAAGTTGCTGCACTTAAATTTAAGTACAATCAACTTGGATGTTTAAGTCATTTCAACCTAAATTGCATTAAACTGACTTTAAAAAGTTTAATCTTGTATAACTTGTAAAAAAAAAGTTGTAAATTGCTAACTTATTTCGATGAGTTAAAGCAATATTAAAATAATCTGTTTTAACTTATCGGTATATTTTTTACAGTGTATTATTGACTAACCCTTGTGCAAAAAAAAAAAACCCTTTTAGTGTATTTAAAAAAAAAACTGTACTTGCAGATATTTTAATATTAATGAAATAAAAAGCTACTTAGGTGTACTTAAAGTCCATATGTGGCCAGTTTCCGGCTAGATATTCACACATACATTTGGGTCCAGAAAGGCCCTTCAATGTATAACACTGAGAGCGAAAGAAAAGGGTCTTTCACTCTCAGTGTTATACATTCGAACATATTATGAATAACAGATGTTGCCAGTACATTCTTTCAGGACAAAGGAATCCTATACTGTATGCATATATGTAAGCCTTGGACTATGCTGAGATTTAAGATGGTTAAACTAGAACTTCTAAAGCCCCGTACACACCGGGACGAATATCGGCGCGCGTTATGCGCCAGCGTTTTTCAATGCGTTTTTTGTGTTCACACCCAAGCGATTTTCGCTGACGATGAGCCGAGTGAACATGCAAATTCATTCCCTGACATTAGATGGCGCTTAATGTAAAACAGAAATAGTCCTATTTTGTAGTCGCTGTCGCGTTTGTCATAGTTCTTTATGTTCCGACACCAACGAGACCAGCAGCTCTACATTCATCTTGTCTTGCATCTTCCTCGTCTTATTTCTTCCCGGCAGTGAAGACGCTACTTGGCGTATATCTTCTTCGCCGTTACGTATGTGTGCTCGGCAAGACCGTTTTGTGTTTGAGCGCCCCCAAGTTGAGTTTTACTGTAACTTCAGAAGCTCCAGACACGTGAGCAAAAGCGTCAATCTCATTGGTCGGATAGTTTTTGACGAGGCGCGTCAAACCAAAAAAACGAACCCGAGGCGTTTTTTAAAAAATGACGCTTTTTTTCGTGTCGGTGTGCACACCGAATCACATTGGCGCCCTTTGTTTAGTCACGAGGCGTTAAACGTCGGCGAATATCGCGCGCGAAATTCGTCCCGGTGTGAACAGGCCTTTACACTTACTTTTTGTGTTAAGTGCACTTTGTGGTAGTCAAATAAAAAAATTTATTTTAAAGTAATTTTAAATAATTTCGTTTTAATAATCTTTTGTTGCACTTTAAGTACACTTATTTCTATGTGTTGACTAACAGTATTTGTAAGTAATTTTTAACTGTAGTGTGTTATTCAATGTTACATTTTAAGTTTTGAAACATTGCTACATTGCAACTTCATCATTACAAGTGTGTAATTCTAAATAAATTTAAATACATGACATACAAAGTTTCGATAGAAATGACATTAAGGTATGTTTTAGTTCAGTACATTCGGCAAAACACTTTAAACATATTTCAAAGATAGAAATATTTATGAAATTACATATAAAGACAAGTCCTACTTAAGCGAGTCAAAAAAATCATTATAAATTTCAGCTAATTGCATTTAATATAAATTTTAATTATAATGCATTTTCATTTAATTACAGTTAACATGCAATTAATTGGACAGAAACATTACATTCAGTTTGCACTTAAGTAAATATTTATTTTTTAAGTATATTGTTTCTATAATATGTACTCTTTCTAAAAGTATGCTAGCCCTACTTCTTTTTCACAATGAGCGAATAATTGATTGAAACTACAATACATTTTATACTAAACCAAAACAATACTATTATTTTTTTAATATAAGTGCCATTTAGTAACTCGGTTCTGAATGTCTAGATTTAAAACTGTAACGTGTATAATTTTTGTACCACTAGGAACATCAATCAGGAGAAATCGGCCATTGGCCGGAGAAACTGTTAGCCCCGCCCCCAAACTCACACCATTGGTTTGAGCCAGTGCCACTATGTTGGGCTGCATATTTAAATATACACATCCGCAACAGATTTTTACAGATTTGTTGTAATAAATTCTATTAAATAAATAAAATAAATTGACAAAGTAGTATTATATTAGTTTTGCAAGTTATGCCCAATTTAGGGGCAGGTGGGGAGAGGGATATGATAAGATGGTAAAATAAGATTAACAAATACATCCATGCACTGACTAAAATCTCATGACAATTTCAACTCAGAAAGAGAAATTGAGGATTTTCTTGTAAAACTTACTTCAGTTATCTGCTTTGAAAAATCCTTTTTACAGTGTAGCTCTATATACTGTAGTCATCAGAGCTGTGGCATATATTCGCTACCCTCAAAACACTCTCTTGACCATCCTGTTGTATAAACGAATCAAAAAGCCCAAAAGACAAAACTGAAACCAGCATATATTCATGTCCAGTCAGCAGCAGTAGACATTTTCTAGAAAGACAAGCATGAGCTAGAAAACAGCAGTGTCCACAGACAATCCAATTGCTCCTCTAGATGTGAAAATCCATGTATTGGTCCGCACGCTCCTATATGCGAGTGTTATCGAGCCGTTGAGAGACCTGTGACATCTCTCCTGCAGGTGTAATGTACCCAGCAGAAGGTCTGAGCAGACGAGACTCCCTCTGGCTACTCTGAGCCTGAGTTCTCCTCTGACTTTTAAATGAGCATCAGGATTTATGTCCCATGGGTTTAATCCAGCGCTTGCTTGGAACTGTAAAATATTTATTGCTTGCTTTCTATAATCAGCATGTGTTCGCTACCAACCCCCTCTCAATTAAAACCATGAGAACAGATGAAAAAGAGTTTTGTTTACTTGCTCTGAAAAGCGTGCAAACATCCATAAAATTGACGTCTTTTCAGAAGTGCGTCCTGCAAGAGATGAAATGCTTCCAGAGGCACTTGTGAGGCAATTTGACCCTAAACGAAGTACTTGCCAAATAGCTTGAAACTGCTGAGTTGTGTTTATACTTCTTTTAACTTTTTCCTCCTCTTCAGTCTTAGGTCTTATTTAAAGAGCTAATTATTTATCTGTAATTTGTTCGGGAGACATGTTAAAGCAAGGGCGTGGGTGGCCAGAGACTGATCAAAGCAGCCCGCGTTTACAGTTCAGGCTGAGGAAACTAGCAAGTGGTCCCGTTTCTGATGCATTAAACATTACAGAACCAGAAGAGGAGCCTTTACCAACTAGAAAAATAGAAAATAAACATGTAAATAGAGCTGTTTTTGCATAGTTTTGGACATGGTGATCTGTACAACAAGGCAAATGGGGCAAATCCAGGTCATATTTCACACTGAATTTTTGTTTTGTTTTTAAATTATGCTAAATTAAATCAGTTAGTCAGAAACTTGTGATAAACCTCCACAGACTGTCCCAAAAAGAGACTACCTCTAGAAACGTATATTTTAAATGTGTCAAATGCTTTAAATGTACGCATATGGGCTTTCAGAGAAGTACAAGCTAAGATAGTAGAAGTAAATAAAGTGCCTTTTTACAGAAAGAAGACAAGATGACAGGCTATGTGCTTCACAACAATACAGTACCTGCATAAATTAATATAATTATAATTTACTCCTGAGATGCACCAAACAGTAAACATGAACATTTACACTAGCGTTAAAAAATGTGGGGTCAAGTTTGAAAAAATAATACTTTTTTCAGCAAAGATGCCTTAATTTGACCAAAAGGGGCAGTCAAGACATTCATAATTTGACAAAAGATTTCTGTTTCGAATAAATGCCGTTCTTTTGAACTTTCTATTCATCAAATTATCCTGAGGAAAAAAAATGAATCACGATTTCCACAACAACAGTAAGCAGCAAAACTTTTTTTTTAACGTTGATAGTAATAAGAAATGTTTCTTCATATTACTGCATTTAGCCATGTGGTAATTACCATAGTCTCGAGATGACAACACGTGACGTTATTTTTGGAGCTGTTCGCGTCCTCGGACTGGGACTTATGCATTTCTATGGCACTTCTATCAACGCCTAAATGAATCTGCAGCGGTCAGGTGCTACAAGTAAGAGCTGTAATTACGAGCTCTTCGAGGACGGGAACGCTTTTTACAAGTTGAAATCACGTAATTGCGGTAATTACAACATGGTGTGAACGCACCTTTAGAATGATTTCTGAAGGATCATGTGACACGGAAGACTGGAGTCATGATGCTGAAAATTTAGCTTTTCCTTCACATGAATAAATTACATTTTAAAATATATTAAAATAGTAAATGAATATTTTAAATTGTAATATATAATATATGTAATATTTCACAATATTACTGTTTTTACTGAGCATAAGAGACTACTTTTCGAAGAAAATTACTGACCCCAAACTTGGGTATATTTTGTAACTTGTGCTACCCTTAGTGGCCACCAGGGGCACGTGTGCGAAATCTCCATCAACAACACTAAAAACAGGCTTAATGTTCTTTAAACAAACTATAATTTCGTACTTCTTTTGAGGTGAAATAAGCCTCAGACACGTTCTTGTCAGGATTCGTAAGATTCACCCACATCAGAAACCCTGGGGGAAACACACTCAGCCCGCAGCAGAAATGAGCTGCGAACAGTCACACAGCGTTTGAACTATAGCGGGAATGTTGATATTTTCCTCTCCTCCATCTCTCTCGCTGCCACTTCACGTCACCTCCACCTTTTTACATCAGACATTCTTTTTTTTCCTGCTTGTACAAATTGGACTAAAAGGTTTTTGGCTTCAGTGTTGAGGGGAAAAAAGCTAGCCGCGGATGAAATTCTGGTTGTCAGACTGTCAAAGAGGTGAGAGATAAAAGGTCTTTCTAATCACACATAAGCTCTGTTTCAGTAAATCGAAGGGCAGATTCTCCAGTGTGAACGAACAAGTACATGGGGACAAGCAACGTTGGGTCTCATTCACTAGTTATTGCGTGGATTATTGTTTTTTGTATGCACAGGACAAAAAAAATCACATTATGTGCATATGCACATGAATTTGTTCTTAACCTTGTGCTAATACAAATTATTTTGGAGTATTCTAATGAGCGACCGTGTGTCAGAGGTTAGTCATTTGCATAAAATACACCCAAATTCCATATAAGGGCTTTCCATACAACCTTTTTTGCAGTTGTTCATCGATTTCAGCAAACATATGACACTCTCTAAAGATGCACATAAGCATGTCTGCGTTGTTATACAGATTAACCTCACAGCTCAAGCTATACGCAACTTCTCTTAAGTGTAACTTCGCTGATTTTCCACCCGCTTTGTATTGTTGTAATGTCGGTAGTTATAGGTAAATAAACAATGTTTACTAGTTCTCCGTGTTACCTGGACTGAGGAATTCACGTTTATTTGTCAGCAAAAGTCCACCGGATGACACGAAACACACCATCTAGTGAATTTTTGACAGCTTTCGTGAAAACTACGGATTGTACTTCCGTATTTTGTATCCCCAGTTGGATTGACAGAAGATTATTAACAGTTATTATAAGAGTAGGTTTATCACTGAAAATGGTATTGTATTTTGTCTACTCTTTAAACAGCATATTGGTAAAAATGGAACTCAATGGCAACAGCTTTCTTACCTGTAGATGACTGCGTTTTGCGTAAATGACAGAACGGCAGTCTCTTTCAGTTTTTCACCTCCATTTCTGTGTTCGTGGTCATCCAGTTTGAAATGTTGACTACAAACATGCAGGTTTTTCAGATTTTCTGTTAGTGTTTTCTCCATTTTTAGGATTCTTTGTAGCCTTTAGCCTCTGTAAAACCGAAAGTAACGCACTCCCGCTAAACGTTTACTCTTTAAATTCTTGCACCCGGGAACAATACAAGTTGACACCATTATGACTAAAAGTTTGCAAAGAAGTATTTCCTACTAAAGCAAGGCGGCATTTTACTCTGTTCAAGCTTATCCATAGCAGACTGGTGGGAGTGGCCTTGGACGACAACATGCCCAGTGCATTATGGGTGTTGAAGTTCTCCTAGCAATTTGGCAAAAGGGAAGAAAATCTAAATTTCCAACATTTCAAGATTTCAAAAATAAATTTCACCTTTCGCCTGTGTAGGCTGCCAAGTTTTATCGAAATCCCATTTTGCCAGTGGTAAAGTACTCCTTTAAGGTGCACGTGGTCATATTAGAAAAATGTTTGTGAAATTTCACATGAAAAAAGGTCCATTGTCAATAGCATTGAGATGTATGAAGCACATCTCACACAGAAGTCACTTTCAAAGCAAGCAGCTTTCTGTTGGTCAACAGGTTGAATTCACATGACCAACTTGAACATAGTGTCAAACTTTTTTTTTGCATAGGCCTATGTGTGGTTTCAGTTGTTATAATGTGTTTTTTCCCCATAAGATTACAATAAATTTAAGGGGCCATTTGCATGGCAGTGTTTTCAACAGAAAACGTTTTATACGTTTTGGCCGTTCATTTACACAACAACCATCATTTTGGGGACCTAAAAACGCAAACTTTTGAAAACAGGTTGCAAAGTGCAAGTTTTTGAAAACGATCCCGTTATCGTCTCTGTGTAAACTACAAAAACGTGAATTTGTGTAAACGGTGACGTCATGCGCATTAATATTACATGTTCAGTCTATAGGCGCGTAGTGTTTCTTTACAAAGTGACATCGCCACCTACTGGCCTGGCAGCAGAATCAGTGTTTTTACTCGTTTTCGCAGATCTGTTGTCTGTACGCGAAAAACACAAAAAACGTTTCTGTTTTTTGTACATTGTTGTCGTGTAAACACACCCCAAGTACAAAAGTGATCGATGAATCATGATTGATATGAAGACGTTCGTATGCATATTTCACACACAAACTCTCTGCATACACACGGTTAGTGAATGAGACCAATTGTCCCAATTTGTCATGCCCTTTCTTTTTATCTGTGTAAGATAAAGAGGCTAGTAACTCAAATGACTTAACTGGTATTAATGCAGTAGAAAATATCTTCAGCTTCAGAGGCTTGAAATTCAGAGCGATTTGCATGATAAGTAACATCATTACAGAGCAGTGCAGCGGGACGTAGCAGACACCAGAGATTAGCAAGAATGTATAGTTATGAATATGCCAAATGGATGTGTTTTGCAGGATTTGTTAGTTTGTACAAAACTGCATTTGTACTTGAAACCATTATGTCGTCCCAGTCGTCCATGTTCCATCATTCTGACAGCAGGTTAATGCTGTCGGTTAGTGTCTTCATTAATGGTTTTGAGTTTTGTGGGCAGTTTTTTATTTTTTTTTTTTATTCTCTCCCCTTGTGATGTCCTCACCCTTGTCTTCCCTTACTGCCCCTTTCTGTCTGCGTCCATGGCAACAGCTAAAGATTTCCCAGGTACAACTACAGGTAAATATTTTTTGCTGGAGTGCTGACATCATCATTGCGAGACAGGGCGCTGTAATGTGGCTTGTGGAGTGGTGGGTCGGGTTACGCCAATTAACCTCCTCCATAGCATGAGCTGGGAGCCATTGCCTTGCATGGGAGCACTGCTGATCTTTGTGAAATGTCATGGTGCTCCATGGTGCTGTCATTCACACAAGACCCACTTACAGGCATCAGTGAAAGGAAATGTATCGCATTTCTGTTAGGAAGCATCTGGAAAAGTTAGAAATACAAAAGGGTCAATGGCACAAGGATAGGCCTACAGTATACAGGATGACGACAAGGAAATATCTTTTTCAAAATGTAGTTTAAAATGCATGTTCCTAGAAATGTATATTACAGTCCTTTTTGCATTTGTGTCAGTTTCATGCATTTTTGAAATCAAATGTAATGTAAGGAAATCTTAATATAGGCATTTTTCTACAAATTTGTGTCAGTTTCATACATTTTTGAAGGCCATTTTTAACATCAAATGTCAAGTGGTGTAATCAAGTAAATCTTTATGTAATTTTTACATCTACATATTAGATTTATTAGAGACCCATAAAATAGTTGAGCCTTAGTGAAAAAAAATATTTGATACACTGCCGATTTTGCAGGTTTTCCCACTTACAAAGCATGTAGAAGTCTGTAATTTGTATCATGGGTACTCTTCAACTGTGAGTGACGGAATCTAAAACAAAAATCCAGAAAATCACATTGTATGATTTTTAAGTCATTCATTTGCATTTTATTGCATGACATAAGTATTCGATACATCAGAATAGCAGACCTTAATATTTGGTACAGAAACATTTGTTTGCAATTGCAGAGTTCATACGATCCCTGTAGTTCTTGACCAGGTTTGCACACACTGCAGCAAGGATTTTGGCCCACTCCTCCATACAGACCTTCTCCAGATCCTTCAGGTTTCGGGACTGTCGCTGGGCAATACGGACTTTCAGCTCCCTCCAAAGTAGTGATCGACCGATATATCGGCCGGCCGATATATCGGGCCGATATTTGCGTTTTTTACGTGTATCGGAATCGGCCGATATGCGGCTGCTGCGTTCGCCGATAGTTTTTTCCCGGCATTATTTATAGACAGGCGTCCACAGGCAGCTCTGTGCTGCTGGAGACGCTGCAGTTCACGTGCAGACTCTGCACTGTCCCTCCCCCACTACAACCTGCGCTTCAAGATAACGGTAACTTTTAAACTTTCAAAGCATCTTTTAACTGTTTGACTGCTGAAATATTGTCAAACACTTTGAAAATGGAAACACGTTGCTTTATAACTGTTATGTGGTTGCAACTATATAGCTAAGCAAGTTTGTGGGTCCAAATGGAAAACGCGAATGACTCGTCTATAAAACTGCTTGCTTGCCATTGTATTTAGGGAGCTGCAAATTGCTGTAGGCTATCCGTTCAGTATGCATTAGGGCTGTCAATGAATATTCTAAATACGAATATATATTCAAATAGTTAAAAAAAACTGAATTTTGAAGGTGAAAATTAATATTCGAATGTGGAAAAACACGCCCGCGGTAGCAGACTAACGTTACCACAGCACAGCTCGCTCAGTGTCGGTTCTATGTACTGTGAAACTTCAATTAATGTATTTGTTTCAATCACTGAATGAAGCCTGCTATATACCTTAAATTGCTTGCACAAAACTCTTGATCAGCACTCAACATTTGTTTGTTGTTGTTCATTTAACCCGGTATGCGCGGAGAGCGTGAGGGTGAGTGCGAGAGAGAGAGAGAGAGAGAGAGTGCGCCTGCGAGTCCGGGCGAGCCAGAGTGAGCTCTGCGGTCTTGGCCATTAGTTGATTTACTCGTTTTTTTTGTAGTAATACGTTGTCAAATATGTTTAAACTCAAATAAGCTACTTAATACTATTAGTTATGTCTCTTTGTATTCATTTGTCCTGTTATTGACGTAATGCGCGTCATTGACCAAATGCACGACGATATGCTCAAATATGTTTTTTAGAGGGAATATACAAACGCCATTTGAGCAATTTTGACAGCCCTAGTATGCGTACGGTAGCTGTTACGAACACTGGTCATAGGATTAAGTAATACCAACGTTGTTCCGTGCTTTTTGCGACCACCTGGCTGAGGTTTGGACGCGTGTGGTGTGTGTCTCCCTCGCCATCGCAGTGATATTAGAGACTAGACATGCTCATTTTATTTTATGTAGACAAATTTAAACCATGGCAGTAAATAGTTCGTTACTTTTAAAATGAAGTACAGTGTGCACTGTGCACTTTATTATGCTGGTTGCTACTGTGTGCAATAGTGTAATTATTTTATTTATGCTTAAATATTTATTTTCAGCAGTGAACTTTTTTTTGTTCTACCTCATGTTTTTAATATTTGTTAAATATTGTTTATCTACTTGTTCTTGTTCTACCTCACATGTTTTTACTATTTGTTAAATATAGATTTTTTTACGTTAAATAAATGTTACTTTTATTAAATTGAGACCTGTAACATTTGTTAACATCATGTCATTTTTATGATGTAAATTGAGGGAGCAAAATGTATCGGCTCCAAATATCGGCTCAAGAAAATCGGCAGCCCGTATCGGTCATCGGCTAAGGCTGATGGGGAAAAATCGGTATCGGTATCGGCACCAAAAAATCCATATCGGTCGATCCCTACTCCAAAGATTCTCTATTGGGTTCAGGTCTGGAGACTGACTATAGGCCACTCCAGGACCTTGAGATGCTTCTTACGAAGCCACTCCTTAGTTGCCCTGGCTGTGTGTTTCGGGTCGTTGTCATGCTGGAAGACCCAGCCACGACCCATCTTCAATGCTCTTACTGAGGGAAGGTGGTTGTTGGCCAAGATCTCGCGATACATGGCCCCATCCATCCTCCCCTCAATGCGGTGCAGTCGCCCTTTGCAGAAAAGCATCTCAAAAGAATGATGTTTCCACCTCCATGCTTCAAGGTTGGGATTGTGTTACTCATCCTTCTTCTTCTTCCTCCAAACACGGCGAGTGGAGTTTAGACCAAAAAGCTCTATTTTTGTCTCATCAGACCACATGACCTTCTCCCATTCCTCCTCTGGATCATCCAGATGGTCATTGGCAAACTTCAGACGGGCCTGGACATGCACTGGCCTGAGCAGGGGGACCTTGCAGGATTTTAATCCATGACGGCGTAGTGTGTTACTAATGGTTTTCTTTGAGACTGTGGTCCCAGCTCTCTTCCGGTCATTGACCAGGTCCTGCCGTGTAGTTTTGGGCTGATCCCTCACCTTCCTTATGATCATTGATGCCCCACGAGGTGAGATCTAGCATGGAGCCCCAGACCGAGGGAGATTGACCGTCATCTTGAACTTCTTCCATTTTCTAATGATTTCGCCAACTGTTGTTGCCTACTCACCAAGCTGCTTGCCTATTGCCAATCTCAGCCTTGTGCAGGTCTACAACTTTTTTCCTGATGTCCTTACACAGCTCTCTGGTCTTGGCCATTGTGGAGAGGTTGGGGTCTGTTTGATTGAGTGTGTGGACAGATGTCTTTTATACAGGTAACGGGTTCAAACAGGTGCAGTTAATACAGGTAATGAGTGGAGAACAAGAGAGCTTCTTAAAGAGAAACTAACAGGTCTGTGAGAGCCGGAATTCTTACTGGTCGGTAGGTGATCAAATACTTATGTCATGCAATAAAATGCAAATGAATTACTTAAAAATCATACAATGTGATTTTCTGGATTTTTGTTTTTGATTCCGTCACTCACAGTTGAAGAGTACCTATGATACAAATTACAGACTTCCACAGGCTTTGTAAGTGGGAAAACCTGCAAAATCGTCAGTGTATCAAATACTTGTTCTCCCCACTGTATATATATATATATATATATATATATATATATATATATACTGTAAATACGACTTTTTTTTCAAGCATGCTTTAGTTCTTTTTTGTTATTATCAGCAGTTATAAGCAGACAGACTGAATCTTAAGAAACCAGCAGACTGAATCTTAAGCACCAGCACTCAATTCTTGAAGATAGCTCAGTGTCCTTGTAGATCATTTGAAAGGCGAAATTATTCGAAATCTTTAATTTCGCTAAAACTGAGTTGCAGCAGTGACTGTTAAATCGCTCCCATAAAAACATGATATTATATGTCATCAGTGTGTGCATGGTATGGCCTTTTGAGAAACATGTTTTATTTTGCTTTGTGCAGTTTGTGTCCTGTTTTGTTTTTTGGTGAACCATTGATTTTCCAGCTTGGTCGTCTATTTCACTGGGGTCTCTGTGCTGAATGTTTCGCCTCGATGTGTTCTAACTATTTGTCATAGGTCAGATTTCCTTAGCCTGCTCTCCCATAAGGGAACTGATTTTAATTATTAGCAACTGTAATTTGTTTTTTAAATCTAATCATATTTTATGCCACCCACACCATATTCCGCTGGGAGTAGAGTGAACATGAGTTGCAAAATGAGTGTGTGGAGATGACAGCGCTTATATACAGATAGTATTTCCAGGGCCATCTGTATTTAGAACATAGGTCATACTTTTAAGGAACGTCACCAGTTCAAAACAAATGCAGAATTTTTTAATTATTGCTATAATAAAGATAGCAAAATACCACGCAGAATGCCTTGCATTATTATAAACACAATTTATGCTTGTTTATGCTAACTGATGGATGAACTGTAACTGCATTGTGTGTTAATCGACTCTATGGAAGCTTGTTTCCGCCAGGGAATAATAGGAAAAATAGGTAATTGCAACTTTTTATCTCACAATTCTCGCGAGTTTATTTCGTGCAATTCGGACTTGAGTTCATATCTAACAGATCTGAGAGAAAAACTCACACTTGTGAGAAATAAAGTTAGAATGGCAAAATAAAAACGCTCTGATATAAACTCGCAATTCTGATTTTTTTATTTTTTTTTTATCAAATTGCAAGTTTCTATATTGCAGTTTACTTTTTCTCTGGACTGCGAATTTATATCGCACAATTTGGACTTTATAACGCGCAATTGCAAGTTTATATCTAACATTTCTGAGAAATAAAGACTTTTTATCTCCCAATTCTCACAATTGTGAGTTTATGTATCGCGAATTTCGCGATTCAGATTTTTTTTTTTCAGAATTGAGATATAAACTCACAATTGCTGACAATTCTGACTTTTTTTCTCACAATTGCGAGTTTATATCTCGTAATGTCTCGTAATTGAGTTATAAAGTCTGAATTGCATGCAGTGTTGTGTAAATTACTCCAAAAAAGTAATTAATTGCTAGTTACTAATTTAAATAATAGTAAATAATCTCCAACAGTGTAATTAGATTACTGTACGAATTACTCTCTCTAAAATGTATTGCATTACTTATTACTAATTACTTTCTAAATCCCATATCAACCTTAACCAGTTAAACAAAACAATCATAAACATGCTGCTCTTTTAAGTTTATCAAATAAATAATATAACATTTTTATAAATTATTCTTGAACTGACCAAAGGGACAAGGTTACATTGAAAACATAAATTTTGAACATTAGACGTAAAATTTTGATGTTTAATCCACTATTGTTTTATACAGAATTGTTCTGTAGTCTAAATTACAGAAAAAAGTAATCCCTTGCTTTACTTTTTCCAAGGAGAAAGTAATTAGTAATTACTACCCAACACTGATTGCGACATATAAACTCACAATTGTAAGAAAAAACTTTATTGCTTATTTATTTTTTACTTGTTTTTTTTATTCCATAGTACAAACAAGCTTTCATAATTCATAAATGCTGACTTAACTTGTTTTGAACCTGGAACGTTCCAATAATAATGCAAATTGAAAGTGTTCCCTATAGACCTCATTTCTTATCTCCACAGACTTTATGTACAATTTCACAGGGTCTTTGCAACAAATTGTAAATCAAGAAATCAACATTAATTAATTCCACATTGATTTATTTTGATGCAAATGTTCATTTAAAGCTATGAAGATTCTGATTGGGTGTGTGTGTGTTTGCCATAAAACACATTCTGTGCCTCTGGCCTTTCACATGCGAGATCTTAATGGAATTCATTAACGCTCAAGCAAAATGACTTGCGTCTTTGGCCACATGTCACCATCCGTGAATGAGACTAATGATCTCTTTACTTTCACAAACTAGCTCCATTTCCAAAGGAGTTCAGTATGTCTTTGCTCCATCAACAGAAAGATACGCATCAAAGTCCCTTTCAAGGAAAGTCTGTTCACTCGGCGGCCATATTTGCAACACCTTTCAAGACCAAGTCCTGAAATAAATTTAAAAAAAGCTTTCCGAATTCACAATTAAACAACATATTTCAAATCAGCAACAAAATCTGACATGACCTGTCCCATAAATGTTGTTTCTTGTGCTCAATCAGCATTAAAAAAAAAATCGTACTTTTCAGTCTAGACCAGCCAATGGTATGTGCATTCATAAGCACGTGTCTCAGAATAGCTATTAATCTCTGACCATATACACTTGGAGATATCATAAGTGTTTTCTATTCAGTCATGTCTGTTCAAAGGACTTGACCCTTTGCTGATGCTAGCTTACAGAATGTTTTTCAGTAAAATACGCTGATAAAGGGGTAAAATTAGATGGATATTTCAGTGTTGGGGTAAAGCTTTACAAGTAACTTGAGTTATGTAATCAGATTACTTTTTTAAAGTAACGATTTAAGTAATGCATTGCTTTTGAATTCACAACAAAACATCTGAGTTACTTTTTCCAATAAGTAACGCATTACTTTGTTTTCCCATTTATTGACCTCTACTGTACAGGCGTGAATTTGTATTTCCTTTAGCCTCAGGATTATTGATTTCACTTTTGGTGTGAAAAAACCTTTACATTTGACAAAAATAGCACTTTTCAACAAAAACAAACAAGCAAGCAAGTCCAGCCCAGGTGAGAAACAAATAACGCAAAAGTATAGCGTAACGCATTACTTTTTCGTAAAAGTAACGCAATTAGTTTTTTTTTTTACAGAGAATTACTTTTAAAAGTAACTTTTCCCCAACACTGGATATTTCTCAAAAATGTCTTTAAAGTAAGTCATTGGCATATATCAATGTTACTATGAACCACAAAAGCCTTACATATGGAGCACTGGACAAAATATTTTACTTGGACTAAATATCGCCAAGTGACAGCTGAATTTGAGCAAAATGCAGCAAAGTTTGGAGCCTTTGATATCAGCAACAAACATAAATGGAAAACATTGATCCTCTGCAAGCTGAAAAGCACAATACTATTCAAAATTTGAAGTAAGATGTTATTTATTTATTTAGTGAAAGAAATTAGGTTGCCAGACAACTCTTATTCAGCAATTATGCATTAAATTGATCAAAAGTGACAGTTTCAAAAAGATTTCTATTGCAAATAAATGCTGTTCTTTTTACCTTTATATTCGTCAACGAATCCTAAAAAAAATGCAAGACATGTTTCTTGAGCACCAAATCAACAAATTAAAATGATTTCTGAAGGACACTGACAACTGGAGTAATGCTAAACATTTATCACAGGAATAAATTACATTTTTAAATATATTCAAATATAAAAGAGTTGTTTTAAATTGTGAAAATATTTCACAATATTACTGTATTTTTATTCAATAAAAGCCAGCTTAGTTCTTTTAAATTGTACAAATATTTCACAATATTACTGTATTTTTATTCAAAACAATGGTTAGCGTCAGAGTCTTTCAAAAACATAAAAACGCTTTTGAATGGTATATTGTACTATTTGGACTATGCACAATTGCACTGTATATTGCATTTTATTATTTTGACTTATTGTTTTTAGAATAAAATTAAAAAATATTGCAGTACATATCTCTATGCCTTCTGTCACTTTTATAAGTGCCACATAAACACTTTCCATAATTTGGAAAACTTTCATAGACCCATTTAAAAATGTATGGTATTATTATAAATAATATGGTGGATAGCAACAGCAGCTAAGGTAGGATTGGTCAAAAACATGTATTTAAGGCGGGGCTTAGCAAAGCATCGGCAGTGGCTTTCTTTCCCAGTCATGAAAATCTGCGTGTTAAGAATTAAAAGAAATGCAGTATTTTTTTTTCTAGCTTGACACAACCAAGGTCAAATACAGCAAGTAGGCTACATTCCCACATGTAAAATCATGAGAATTGAGAATCGATATGAAAGGACCTTGAATAAAAGAATCAAAGTGATCAGTGTGTGTGCATGTGAATAAAAAAATAAACATTACTGTCCCGCACAAGCTCTAGAATGTGAATCCTGCCTTTAACTAGTACTGCGCAACAAGACAAACATTATTATTCTTAAAACTGTCTATTCACGAGATGCCATAATAAACAGCCAGTATCCTTATTATCAAGGGATATGCAAAACTCCACATTTCTAAGCAACAGCCATCTATAAAAAACCGAGACGGCAAAGAGAAATTATTGCAATAGAATAAATAAACTTTTTGAATTGTAAATGTATATAATTCCTGTGGCTCATTTAAATGAGAAAAATGAGATTAGAAGAGCAGCTTGAAATCATGTAACTGTTACACTGCTCATTCAGTTAGAGTCGGGGGCAATAAATTTAACTATTATCAAACTGCATATTCATAAGAAAATAAAAGACATCTGGAGCAATAATGGCTTTGTTGTGTAGACGACGTGCTATCATTTTTTTATGCATCACGTTTTTCTAACATTTATTTAGATTTACTATATAAACCATTTTGCAGACATCCATAGCAACTAACACAAAAGTGCTTTATATTTATATAAGCTTTATTTTTATTTTTTTTATAAATGGTCTTTAAATACTGCATAGCAAGTTCAATCTGATCTGATATCTGATTTTGTGTTAAAGTGATTAGGCGGCAAATACAAAACATAGGCTGTCAAAATTGGAGTGAAGCAAATCTCATGAACAGCCTCACATAAAGCTTACCATTCTTTGAACTTAATTGCCACATGGCTTTTATTTTGCCTCAAAACAAAGCACAATGTTAATTGAACAAAATGGGTTCATTTATGTGTTAGAAATGGGTCTGCAGAAGTCCCTGTTCTACACATCTCCCAGGGTCACTTTGCCAAGCGCAGCAGAAGACAGAGCAATTCATCACTATGAGCTAATGAGAGCAAGTTCGAGGTGCAATAAAGACACATAGTTAAAGTTTACACCCTTGCAGAAGCACTGAAATTGTGCCCAACGCAGGGCCAAAAGGTGCTGTGTCAGGACACAATCACTCCAGTTCAAAGAAAAACCATTTTGTCCTGTTCCGTTCAAGCGAGGTTAAAGGGATATTTCACGCAAAAGTCCTGTCACCCTCATGCTGTCCCAAACCTGTACGACTTTCTTTCTTCTGTAGAATACAAAAGGTGTTTTTTTTTTTTTTTAAGAAATCCTGACCTGAATGAGGCTTTAAAGGAGCAGTAAGCTATTTCTGAGAATCACTGTTGATATTTGAAATCAACCCAAGCAAACATGCCCCTCTCTTCATTGCTCCGCCCCCAAAATGCACGAACACTCAATGCAAGAGTGGATGTCTATTCTGAAGCGAAGCAAAATAAAACATAGATGACAAATGAAGAACAAAAAAAGAACATACAGTACACAAGAGTATATACAAGCAAGAGTTGGTTGTTAGCGCCAGCAGCTCCAGACAAACAATGAACTCAAAACCAATGTTACTCACGTATGGAGCAGAAACAACACAACCTTTGTGTCTGTTTTCAGGCATTCCCGCTCAGGTCTCTCCAGTGCTGGAAAGCTTTTCTAATATTAAACTGTGTCCTAAAGCTCTTGCCTGATTATAAATCTTCTTTTTCCAGTGATATTCCTCTGACCTTTTCTCTTTTGTAATGTCTCTCAGCCATCTCCCTTTCTACAGTCTTCAAATCTCCCTCTTGTTCTCTCTCTCTAACCTCCCCCATAATGAGTGGACACACTCCCCCTACTGCTGATTGGCTCTCTCTCCTCCCCCATCATGAGTGGACACGCCCCCTACTGCTGATTGGCTCTCTCTCTCTCCTCCCCCATCATGAGTGGAGACTCCCCCTACTGCTGATTGGCTCACTCTCTCTCCTCCACCATCAGGAGTGGACACGCCCCCTATTTCTGATTGGCTACAAGTGTGTTGTGCTACTCAGCCCAATCCACTTTCAACAGTGTTTCTCAGAAATCACTTACTGCACCTTTAAGCTTGAAAATGACACAAAAGCTCCATAGTCGAGCTCCATAGTGGGAAATACAAACAAATTCAATTTGTTATAAAAAATGTCTTTGGCCTCCTCTTGTAAGAAGTATCGTGAGCACATAAGTTGTTTTTAGTAGGATATTTTCAGTGAATCAATTGTTCCGATTCGCAAAACGTTTCTGAATGATTTGTTCGCTAATTTTACAGATCTGGTTCAACTCACTGAATCAATGATTTGGTCGCAGTGATTAACAGCGCACAGAGGACCAGTTTTCAGTGAATAGCATCTTAAAGTTTGTTTGCAGTCCTCATAAACTTTCATTATGGAAAAGAGTGACCAAGCTATTCATCAAAATTTCACCTTTTGTGTTCCACAGAAGAAAGAATGAGAATTTTTGGGTGAACTAATCCTTCTACACATTCAAGGCAGGTAATGGCAGCACTAGCTGTCTAGCGTACTAAGCTATCCGCAGTGGGGTCTTAAGATTCACAACTCCAGGTGGCGATTTATTCAGTAGAAGTTCAGAGGCGACCGGATTCACCCTAGTCTGCGCTCGCTCGCTCAAAGTTAAACCCAGGAGACAAATCAGCCTGCCGCAACCCCTGCTGGTTTTAAACTTGTTGTATATCGCCAAGAATTGAGTGACTTTGGTCCTCGCAGGGCTGTGAGATATGACAGGTCTTTGGTAGCTGTTCAGCATTCGTTTGTAATGATAAATCCCCCCCACCCCTCCCTCCTGCCGCCTATTGAAAGTCAGAATAGAACATTGGCTTTGAATTGATGTTGCTTGGGCTCCAAAACTCAAAGCAGAATGACATGCTGGGGATGTTTCTGTGATCCGGCATGGAATAAACACCAGTTTGCAACTCCTCAATTTGACCGCATGGGGATGTCATATGGCGGTAATATAATATATATATATTGGATGATGTATACATGGAATGCCAAACACAATAAAATATTCAGTGGCTACAGAAAATGCATTCTAAAAGCTTTTTCAGTAATATTAATGTATTTAAGCATCATGAAGATGTCAGTGTGTATGTATTTTTCCAAAGCTCATGAGTCGTAAGATTTAAAAAAAAAAAAAAAAAAAAAATTGGTTTTAAGTGATGCACCAGTAATGGCATTATGGGTCATTGAAAGAAATGAGGCAGCAGCAGTAAAAACATCAATTGTTTAACCTATTACCTGTAATATGTTTAAACATAATAATGATTATATGTTTATAAAGTTATCCCATCTTTTGTTTTAAACTAGATTTGTATATTTGCTTTGTGGTTGCTAATAGTTTTCTGGTTGGTTACTAGGTGGTAAAAACAATTTGCAAAAAAACAATTTGCGAAAAAAGCAGCGTTTCCATCCCATGTGTTCAAGAGCTCAAAATCTTCAGTGGAAATTTGTGCAAAATGGAAATGGAAGCTGTAGCTACTGTGCCTGTTTTATTAAATGTGATAAATGACTTGCAGTTTAGAGCATGCAGACTAAGTGCCTTAACAAAACAACAAAAAAGAGATGGAGACATCTTAAAGGGAAAATTTAGCCAAAAATGTAAATTCTGTCATTAATTATTCACCCTCATGTCGTTTCAAACCCATAAGCCATTCGTTCATCTTCAGAAAAAAAAGCAGATATTTTAAATGAAATCTGAGCCAGTTCTGTACTCTCCATTGACAGCTACTTAACTACCACTTCCAAGCCCCAGAAAGTTAGTAAAGACATCATTAAACTAATCCATGTGACTCCAGTGGTTTAACCTCAATTTTATGAAGCTACGCAAGTGCTTTGTTTATGCAAAAAAAAACATAATTTACCACTTTATATACAAACTATTCATCTCTGACGTGCATTGTGTCTTTACTACCTATTTTGGAGCTTGAAAGTGGTAGTTGCGTAGCTGTCAATGGAGTGATAGAAATCTCTCAGATTCCATTAAAAAGAATGTCTTACACTTTCGGATGAGGGCGAGTAAATGATGACAATTTTTTGGTGAACTAACCCTTTAAGAAATCAGTCCAACAAGTTGAGTAGTACAAAAAAAATTACCCAGACCTGAACCTACCCATGATTCCAATGGGAAAAGCACACAAAAGTCATACAACATGTTAATGATTTCACATTTTTGTCACATTTTGGAAGCTCTATTTGCATCTGGGTCTGATGTGATATTTTATAATATATTATATTATGATATTGTGGTCTCTAAACATGGTCTGGGTAAGTCAGTGTGATTTTTTTTTTTTAGAATTTCGTCTAAAAAATCAATAATAAGCCACAAGTCTGAAAGTCTCCATAAGAAAACCATAAGTCTGATCCTTTAGAAAGCGAACCTTTCCTCAACAACCTGCACCATTTAACACTTCATTTATGTAGCACGATGGTTACGGTTCATGCATCCTTCGGTGTGATTTGTAATTGCGTGTTACAATATCTAAATTGAATGGCATCAAGTGAAAAATGAAATGACTGCCTGCTCCAGCTGAGATGCTCACAACTGTATTTAGTGAATTGTGGGTAGTAACGAGTCCATGCGTCTTATATTAACACGCCGACCCATAATTGGCTAATTATAGCGGCCGTTCCACCGGCGTCTTTTCACGCCGTCCTCTCCTCCTCCTCCTCTTCCAGATCCCAACGCTCTGACGCAGCACGGTCCCGACCACGCTCTCATCGGCGGAGTGGTGGCCGTGGTGGTCTTCATCACCCTGTGCTTCATCATCGTCCTGGGCCGATATCTGGCCAGGCACAAAGGTACGCCTTCCCTCCCCTCTCTCGGCCCCCCCTCCCCTCACCTATAGTGTGCAAAATGCTTCAACATGTCCACTGTTGTACCTTATGTGTCTATGTGACCTATGTGGGACTGTGTGGACAGGGACATACTTAACCAATGAGGCCAAAGGAGCGGAGGACGCCCCTGACGCAGACACTGCCATCATCAATGCGGAGGGGAACCACGCACATGCAGAGGAAAAGAAAGAGTACTTCATTTAGCACCTCTGTTTTTTTCTGTTCAGTATTGTCACGGCAACACTGCGAGCCAGCAGAGGAGGCGTTATAGCGCTCCGCTCCCTAACAGCACTAGTCTGGTCTGGCTTTGTCTCTGTTTGCGAAACCTCTTTAAGGCCAAATTCGACACGCCACCTGCTGAAAAAGAATGTTGCCTCTTTTTAAACGATTCTCAATCGTCCAAAAAAACCAAACAAATCTAAAATCAGTTGAGTTTGTAACTGTAACACCAGGTCCATTTAGGCCAAGAAACCCTATCCCACCCCTCCAAAATGACCCCCGTTTGATTTGCAAAGTGCCAAAATATACAGACATGTGCTTGTCATGTTTGTTGCTGTGTTTACTCATTTAATTTCCCAGTGAATGCTGATTTCTCAACCACCCTCACTGTGCCTGTTATATACCTTTTTACAGATATTACCAGGGAGCGGCAAGAAATGTGGTTCATCTCAAGTCGGAAAACCTTGGCTTTGCCAATAATTACGCTTTAAGACAAGAATATGTGAGATGTATAATGTAAATATCATGTACTGTGTGTGAGTGTATGTTGTTTTCCATTGTGAAAGTGGGTGTTTTTTTTTTTTTTTGGAAGTACGCCCTGTAATAAAGAATATGCCCAAGAGACACGGACAATTATGTAACATACGGAAACCCGAAACAAGCCGGCAAATTGAAAATGGCAGGAAGTCGATGAAGCACAAATGAGAATTGGTGTGTAACCATTAGAAGCGAGATTATTTTCTATTTCCATCATACCTGTCTGTATATTCTTGCACTGTTAATATCCCCCCCCCCCCTTTCCACCCCGAGCGTTTATTTCAAAACTGAAAATGTACCAAACATAAGCACAAAGTCATTGTAAAATGTCATTGGTTTAGACAGTCTCAGGATGAAAAGAAGAGCCTAATTGAATTTGTCTTTTATCAATCGAGTGAATGAATTTTTGTTCTCGCTTTGTGAATTGATCTAAACAGCCATTTGTTCGACGTTTGAATGGAAGTTTGCCATTGTTTCATTTTCTTTCGCTGACCGACCCTTGTTAATATTGCTGTATATTACTTTGCTAAAGTGATTATTGGTGGAATATTGTTAAACTGTAGGATCCCATATATATATATATATATATATGAGAAAACAAATGTCAAAATATCTATTTCAAGTGTCCCATACATTTAGTTCATATAAGTGAAGAAAATATTTGTTTGATAGTTTGTTTTGTCCCAACCCAGGGAATGTATATAATGTGTATACTTAAGCATTTGGTAAGCTATTTAATTGAATTTGCTCTGTTTTATTCTACATGTGTGCAATTTAATTTTAGCCTCTCTACACTAAGTATGTCCCCACGGATACTTGTCATTGATACTAATTTATTGGGTAAATCTGATGGACAAACACAATACATTATTATTAGTGCTTTTTATAAGCTTGTGAACGGATAGGACCGTTTGTTCATGAGAAGGTCAGAACAACAATCACCATTATTGCCTTTGTGTTTGCAACAAAACATACGACCACACATTGAAGCTCTGGAGAAAGCGTAACCTTCAATGTACGTTTTTACGAAACATGTTTCCAGTGTTCATACTTTATTTCACTCTTTATAACATCAACTAGAACTGAGACATTTTTCTAAGAACTTTTGATTTGCCCTATTGTTTTTTGCTGTATGGGATAATGTGTGAGGTTGCTTTTACATTAAATATTCAACTTTTTCAAACTATGCCTCTGTAAAAAAAAAAAAAAAAAAAAACCTCAGAGTACTGAGTAAAATATGCACAAACTCAGATTTGTGTTTTCTTCTTCATGCAACACATAAGTGAACACAGAACCGATAATATTACACACACACACACACACACTCATATATAGTTCATATTTGTAAATGTATTTAATTTTGATATGTATTGACAATGTTAGATAGATTAAATACATTTTATACAATTTATATAATTGTATAAAAGTTCTAAATATATATATATATACATATGTATATATTTAAAATTGAAGCCTTTACTATATATATATATATATATATATATATATATAATTATGTATATATATATATATAAAATGTCATAGTATATGGTCTATATAAATTAAATTCTACACGTAATCTAATATTATTAATATATGAAGTTAAATGCAATTCTAAATATGAATAATACATATACAGTATATATATATATATATATATAATTTGAATAAAATGATACAAAAAAGTTTTGAAATAAAAATGAGAATAAAGAAATAAAAATAAAGAATATATATTAGCTGAATGTAAAGTATATAAAAGTATATGAAGTTAAATAAAATTCTAAATATGAATAATATATATATACATTAATTATTGCTAATTTGAATAAACTTATACATATGAAATAAAAATGAGAATAAATAAAAATAAAGAATATTATATATATATATATATATATATATAATATATAATAAAATTTAATTTAGTTTTTTATTTAGATCTATTTATATAAATGATATGCAGTCTTATTTTTGCATTATATTTAGCGGGTTAAGATATGAGTAAACCAGGTCCTTGAGCTGGAATGATGGAGTAATCTATAATATTCACTGAAGTGGGCTTGTATTGTGATTTTCATGGCTACATGCTGCCACCAAGAGCCTGGAGCTCTCAGCGCACGAGTGCGCGGCCCTAGGCTACTTCTTTTCTCAAAGCTCTGTTTATTGTCTCCAACTTTAAGTGGCTTTCTGCTGAAACGTTCAAATCCTGTCCTTCTTCCCACTGTGCCATCATGGCTACAGCTTTCCATGATCCATAGTGCGAGTTCGAGTTGCCAGAAAAATTACAGGAAAGGATTTGAGGGAGATCAAAAAAATTTCGGAAGGAGCAATGCAGTGTGTGTGCAGTCTTAAATCTAGACTGAGGCTTAACACAATAACCGACACAAAACCATTACATTTCTCTGCGCTCACAAAGATTGTATGCTGTATGTTTAAATGTTAGATAATGCTGGTGGGTCAACTTCAATTGATGGAATTAGCCATTGAAACTGAATAGACATTACAACACAACAACTGAAACTGATCTATTTTCAAATGGGCTTCTACATCTACAGTATGAACCAGTTTGGGGTTGATGATCATTCAGACACTCAGAGAGGGCTCTGGGCCAATTAAAACATGAAGCTAAATCCCACTGATTATAAACAAAACATGAGCTATTGTAGTTGTTGATGGTGTTTAGTAGTAGTATTACTACCACCACTACTACTAATCTCATCAAAATCATTAAAATCCTAAAAATAATGTTTATCTTTAACCTGGTTATGTCAAAGTAACGAGTCTTCATTTAAATGCTACAGTAGTTGTTGTTAGTTATAAATAGACATATCTCAGTAACCATGAGATTTTGATTTTGAACCTGCCATCTGCGTAACATCCCAAGAGACTTAATTATTAGGATTGATATTTTCCCAGTGCAGTTAACATGGAATATTTTTTGGCGTGTTACCAATTTGCTGTTCAGCTGTAATTTGAGATTTCAAAGCAGGGGTGAAGCCAGAAATCTCCAAGTGGGTGGATCTCTGTGAAACGGGGAGGACTTCGATTCTGTGCCTCTATCCAATGATGTTATTTACTATTATGTAGGAAGTGAGATTTAAGGGTTATACTTATAATGTTCTATGACTTTAAATAGGATTTGGGATAATAGCGCGAGATCGCGGGAGAAAACAGTCTGCAGCAGTTGTGATAGTACAGAGAGAGAGATGAGACCCACTCTTTAATCGGCTGCGGAAAATTCATGATGTTGCCTCTGATTGTTCAATAAAACAAGTGTTGTAATCACCGGAGCTCCTTGTCAGTGTCCTCCCTACAGTGGCGATAACCCGATTAACTGAACACGGAACAGCGCTGGGTAACTAAAGCGCGTTACAATTATATTAATGTTTTTGAACGAAAAAAACAATCCCAGTTAGGGTGACAACTCCGGACAACAAAAGACATTTAAAGCAACACCATGTGATTTTTCCTCAGCGGTCGCCCTACAGGTTGGAAGCAGAATTGTCCATTACTGCTGTCGTAAATAATTTAGCCTTCCGCAGCCGACTGTCGCACGCGCACGCTCGCTGTTTATCCAGCACTGGCTTTGGAATGAACAATGGCAGACATCCCAACCTGCAAGAAGTCATTTCAGGGAGGTATATCTTGGTGACTGGATTGTTGACGGGGGGAGGGGGAGGGGGTGCGCCTGGTGGCGGGTTGACTAGCTTTCGTGAGGCACACTCGCAAGGTCTCTCGCTCTCTCTCTCTCTGCCGTGCTCGCGCTATGTATGTTATGCGCGCAGTATGTTCTGTCTCGCATGCGCGCTCTAGATTCCGGCAGATCTGAACTAATTTGCGGGCATCAGGGAGACGCAGGAGACTCCCGGGAGACTTGGGATGTCTGCAATGGCCACAGACAATTTGAGGAAGTGGTGGGGGAAGTGACGTATGCCGTAAAGCAGTCGAATTTTGTAGTTCTTTTTGTGCACGGGTTCCTACCCGAAACCCGAAGTTACATAGTGCCAGTAAAAGCGATACAGACCACGTCAGGCTATGGCAGACGTGTCATTTAACTTATTTTAAGTCGATGTGCCATCACAAGGGTCTTGGAAATATATTATGAAGGTTGAAAAACTACATAGTGTTACTTTAATAATGGATTATAAACATAAAAAGAATAGGCCTACTCCCTACTTTATATAACTGAGTCAAAGACATTGGACGTCGGATAGACCATCTATTCGACGTCTAAACTAGGTCTAAACTAGGTCCACTATTTGGACGTCCAACCATGACCCAACTTGGACGTCATGTTGTCGTTCAACATTTGACCTTTGAACTGGGTCATTTTTTTGGACCTCATTTGGACGTCTATGACAGGTGCAGGAAATGTACATGATTAATATGCAATATTTTTTTATTTACAAATATCAACATGATTAATGCATATGAATACAGATTTTTTATAATTATTTAAATAATTATAATTATCCAAAAACTCTGTTTGATTGTCTCAGCAGCAGGTGATAACTGGAGATGCTGTAGTTCAAACAGTAGAGCGTTGGCGCTTGCAACACCAAGATCATGGGTTCGATTCCCAGGGAAAGCAAGAACTGATAGGAATGTAAATGTGTAATGCAATGTAAGTTACTTTGGATAAAAGTGTCTGCCAAATGCATAAATGTAAATACATGGTATAGAAAACATGTCCTCCAGCCTTTTGAAACATGGGACTAGTTATAGAAGTTGTATAAAAACGACGTCTAAAATTTTAATGTTGAAAAGACGACCACATTTGGTCCCATGGACGTCAACATTAGACGTGCAAATATCAGTCAACAACATCAGTGGCTACCTAATCATGTAACAAAATAAATCTTAATACTTCATGAACTTACTGTAATACATTTTTATTTAAAGTTGCTAAATGCCACGAGTTGGGATTTTTGCCTACAGCATTTCATTTTTGCTCAGGTCTATGTTTATTTTTAAAGTCACTCACACATATATTGTAAGTAATGAACTATTAATACTTGATTTAAAATACATTTAAATCCACATCATTAGTTTTTCTTATTTATTTTTCTTAAAAACTGTGTAGTGGTGGAAATGACGGTTTATGGTGGAAAGATTGTTTCTGTTTATTTTTACTTAAATTGCCAGTCCAAAATATTTTTAACCATGTATTTTATTATTTAACAGATATGAGTTGAACATTGTACCAAATAGTTTTAAAAATAATGATAACAAATGATATGCAATTTATATGAACTTGCTCAAAACATTCATTTCATTCAAAAAAGCTGTACTGTGTGTGTGTGTGTGTGTGTGTGTGTGTGTGTGTGTGTGTGTGTGTGTGTGTGTGTGTGTGTGTGTGTGAGAGAGAGAGATAGAGAGAAACTGAATGTAGTGTCATAGTGTCTGTGCATGAAACATCGAAATGCATGGAATGCCCCAGCTTATAAATCACATTGTGTACATTAGACATTAAAATGCCATCATAAATAGTTAAAAACACACGAGTGTAACACATGATGGTAACTATATGAACCATAATCATATAGGCTACTTAAAAACAGGCTAGACATAACTAACATGTGTTACATAAACAACAACAGTAAAAAACAGTTATAACATATTATGTTCATCAAACATAACCACAATAACCTTTTGGGAGTGTGGACCGCTCTTTGGCAAAAATACAAAACAGATAACTAGATTGTATATGATATGTAAACCATATCATATACCATCTGTATATGGATTGTTTGAGTTAATGTGAGTTAATGGACTCGCCACCATCAAAGGAGGCTGTTTCCAACTCTTTTTCTCTGCAATTAACACAATCACGGTCATGGGCGTCAGTTTGGTTTGAAAAGTGCTGGGGACCGAGACGCTTTCGGAAGTGCATTTTCAGAAGTGCTGGGTACAATGACGCATTCATTTGTTTTTCTCTTTCAGGTCATGTTTTGAAAGGTGATGTCCTGTAGCTTACTAATGTAAATAAATAAAAATGTATACAAAAATGTGATGATGTCCGACTCGTTTTATGAAGAAGAAAGCCTTACGTTTTCAAAAAGCATTAGACATATGACCCACTATTCTGCTTCATAAGTACCATGTTGACAATATGACATGATGTGGTTTAATGTACCTAAACAATAATTACCAAATTTCTCTCTCATATTGCTCCTCATAACCACTGAAAACGGTCAAAAAATCGAACCCAAAGTCCAATTATTATGGACGTTATCTGACATTAAGCGTTTCTGCTTCATTGAGGCTATTGTAGGAAAAAGCTTAACGGTTTAATGTACCTAAACGACGATCAGTGATCACCAAATTTCTGGTTAGACAGTTTTAAGTGGTTATGATGAGCAATATGAGAGAGAAATTTGGTGATTGTTGTTTTGGTACATTAAACCACGTAAAGCTTTTTCACATTAAGCATTTTCGAATGTCCCAAGGAAAATAGACCTGGCCTACTATAGGCTATATTCCCAGTACAATTGACCATATCTACACACAACTCAATTTCTGCACTACAAATTTTGCCAAGATTGAAAAAGCAAAAATATGTGTCACACAGATGAACGCTATATGATGACTGACATCACCCAATCATGTGCGATTCCCACACGGGGGATTCCAATCAAAGTAACAAGTTCCATTCGGCGTGCCAACCACCCCTCCCCAAACCTAGAACGTATCCCAATGTTACAGTTGTTGCAGAGCTATGAACAGAGAAGTGTGTAGCCAGCGCAGCAGCAGAATGGCTAAATTGAGCTTGAGGTAAAAAAAAAAAAAAAGGTGGTGGGTACAAAATGACTCATGACGAAATATGGTGGGGGCGCCGCGCGTACCCACAGTCCCCACCGAAATCGACGGCTATGATCACGGTACATCCATTCTTTTGTGCTTTTCTCACAACAGAGAGAGGCCATGAGGTCGTCAACATTGTTTGTGTTAATCACTTTACACTGCATCAACTTATCCGGCATGAAATTATGTTTTATTAACAAAGATCGGGAGGAGCACGTTCAGATAATTAACACGGGTGGAGAGCACTCAACAATCAATGATAAGAGGTGTATATATTCATACTTTGCAGTCACGTGACTACCATGGATACCTGGCGGGCAACAAACGCTGACAAAATGGCGACAAACAGTGGCCAGCCAGGGGAATTGCAGCCTTGCAAATTTCTAATACTACAATCAATTAACTATTTAGACCATATGTCACCGAATGTTAAAATTAGATATCAAGAAAAGATTAACATACTCTGAACGTGTGATCCATACACAGCACCCGCTGATGTTTTCATTGCTTTGAAGCTGGCAAAGTCTCTACCAGACTTGGAGTAACTGTAAGTAAGTAATAAGTAGACGCAGTACAATAGTAACGTGTCATTCATTCTCCATGTATTCATCTTCTCATCATATCAAATCAAAATCACGTATACGATGAACGCGTTCTCGCCACCTACTGGCGAACGTGTAACCCCGTTTATGTTTAGATTACACGATTGACATAGTGCATCCAATCGCACAACTATCTGGCATGTCGTTTACACCTCAAAACACCAACTTTTGTATATTAAAACTGGCGACGTCCTGGCAAGATCCTTGATTAGTTTACTGGGTTCCGTTGCTAGAGAACGACGTACTTGCCCGCTAGCCAGTACTTATGACGTCACGTGCAAAGTATGAATAGACTCAGCAGTCTCACCCATTGACAGTTTAGCAGCCCCCCTCCACCGCCCCTTCTCCACACTTCTAGTCCTAACTACTTACATAGGGGGGAGTACTCTGGGTTCGGGCCGAACTCCGAGCTCGGAGCCCTCCAAATACGCATTAAACTTTACCCCCTCTAATTGTATGTAAGTGTGAACTCGTGAATTGTGTATTGGCGTGTCTTTTGCTGAGCCATGTGTCTCTGTCCTGTACTCTCGGTCTAACCACCAAAAAGGGACGCCTCTTGGAGAATTGTGAGTAAGAAATCATGAGCTCCAGGGTCTTCAAGGCTGTTACCCATGCCAGAGAGGGTGCACTCTGGCTGGGGAAGTGAGTTCAATCTCCGCCGTTGTGGAGCTCTGAAAAACATCAAACCTCCAGGAAAAGACGGTCTGATTTTTCTGAAAAGTGCATCCCAGGCAGGGTGCAGGTCTCCTGGGCACGAATGAAGCTCAAAGCCAGTGGAGAGTTTGACTCAGGAACTTCTCATGCAGAGGTTGTATAGATTCATTCAAGAAGCGCTTCTGCATTTTAGTTTTATTGCTTGTCAGCGTTTCTTTTTTTTTTTCCTGTTGTGGCCCTTGAATTTTCATACCGTGAGAGGAAGTTCATGATTTTCTCCTCAGTGGTGGTGCTAATTTTGTTTAATTGCAAACCTCGATTATACTTTAAGGTTTGTGCCACTTTTGCAGTCATCTTCAAGAACTTTGCTGAGATACCCAATTCTCTCTGTGCAAATTGCATTAGCCTGTACTTCTGGAGAATTTTTGGTTTTGGAAATTTTGGTTTCTTTCCTATATTTCTCCCTCAACTGAGAAATGATGGTGTTTTGAAAGGTTAGAGTCCTTAGTTTTTTTGGTCCCTCCGCCATTTGTCTTGCCGTCTTACTCCGTGGTGAGTCATTATGACTGATTTTTTTCTGTAGTCTGGCGAACCTTTTCTTATATTTTTCGATTTTTCTCAAGGCATCACCCAGCTGTATATTAACCACAGACAAATCTCTGAAAAGCTTTGATCTATCTCTCCTCACTTTCTTCCTAGCCCTGGATGTAGATCTTTCCACTATAGGGGTAGTGTCTGGTGTCTGGGGTGTGTTTTGTGGTGTAGTGGCCAACACAGCGTTTGCAGTGGCTATATGTCTTTGCCGGTTTCGCTGATTGATCTTCCACTGTTATCTTTTTCTTTCCTTCTCCTTACTGGAGACCTCTAAGATTGGTTTCACTTTTCCTCTTTCTTTTTTCCTGCGATATCTTTCTCTGTCCTGTTGATATTTAACTAGATCAGCTTTTATTCTGTCCCTATATTCCTGTGACTTGGCCACAGGAAGATCGACTTCGGCATCTTAAATATAAATATAGATAAATAAAAATAAATATAGAGTGTACTGTAATGGTGATACATTACGTCACATCTGTACACATAAAGAAGGAGTCTCGGCTAGTAGGCTATGTTGAGTGTGAGGATGTTGGAGATGGAGATGTATAGCCTTTTCTCACAGCACTTGATATAATTAAACGTATCAATTTGATGGCGGATCCAGAAAGGTTCAAACAACAATCACCAGTGACAACTGGAGATTCACCCGTTTTAAAATGCAAAAGACTTCGGAGTGGCTACAGAAAAAAAGAGACTGCAACCGGCCCATGCGAAAACGAGGATAAATATCGGAAGGGCTTTTGAAAGGTGGCGTGAACTCCGTGTTTTGAAGGGGTTCAAAACGGGCGCAGAGAAGGCTTTTTTTCTGCTGGACAGGTAAGAACCAGTTCTAAGGAACATTAATATGTTGGTATGACAATTAGAAATTAGACTGCAAAGAAATGAAAACTGAACAACAGGTAGCCCTAATACACGCAATGCTGATGTTGTTAACATTAACAATTTAAGAACAAAGTATAATTTGCACTGTTTGACGTGATATGATAAGCGATCGTTAGATTTAATCAGTGCGATTTACTGAAATGCTTTTTTTCCCTTAGTTGGTCAGAACAAACGTGGATGTTACTTACTTGTTCAGATGACATTTTCCGGTGAAAATTCTTACGTTGGTCATACTTCCAAAAAGAATAATCTGTGATTCTGAATGCCAGTATCCACACCGGCACGGCGACTGACAGCTGCACACTCTCCTCAAAACATTGTGTTCATCCGCGCTGTGCCGTGCCGAGGCACAACCCAAGTAAAGTTGATAATTCCGCGAATAACTGCAATTGCAGATTTCTAACAGAAATGGCGACAAAGAGGAAAAACTGCGGACTGCAGCTTTAAAGTCAGCGTGAAATCAAAATGGACAGTTCTTGTTTTTTATAGAATATTGCCTTTATTATAAATTATTTATCTGTGCACATCATTATTTTTGTATCCATTAATCAAAATAATTTCCCCCTCCCTCTTGCAGCAACATCTCTTCTCTTCTCTGTTTACCGGCGAGAGGGCGAGGCAACCTGTTACTCACATGAGATCGACCAATAGCAAATCACAACCATCTAATCAATTCCCCATGGACAAAATCAAGTCCCTACATTTTTTCTTGTGTGAGAAGCTGTTTCCCTTGCATATATCACAATAGAGAAGAAAAGACTATGCCGAATCGGATTCACCAGTGCTATATTACACGAGTCGACAATGTGTGTGTTTTTTTTTTCAGTGATCCTAGGATGGACAAACTACAAACTGACGACAGGGTGTTGGATGCCGCAGGCTCATTGATGCAGGAGGGTAATGAAGGCTATCCTGTCTTGACCGAGCCAACAGAAGGTCTACTGTGCCACAAGTCACACAAAATGTTAATAATGGTTATGAGAGGAATGTGTCACAACACACATTGCATTGCACACTGCTGTGTAGCCGCAGACCGAACAGTGCCTATGATGACCCCTGTCCTCCGCCGAAAGCGTCTACAATGGGCACGTGAGCTTCTGAACATTTTCTTTTACATCACGTGGACGGCTGTGTACGTGTGCGCTGTTTACCTGGAGAAAGTGATGACAGCAGAATGCACTATGGGAAGACGACAAGCCGGTGGAGGGAGTGTGATGCTCTGAGCAATGTTCTCCTGGGAAACCGGTCCGGACATTCATGTGGACATACATTTAACACGTGCCACCTACCTAAACATTGTTGCAGAGCAGGCATAGCCCTTCATGACAATGGTGTTACTGGTGGAAGTGTCTCTTTCAGCCGGATAAAGCCCCTGCAACACTGCACACTTTCTTCAGGAATGGTTTGAGGAACATGATAAAGAGTTCAAGGTGTTGCGCTGGCCTCCAAATTCCCCAGATCTCAATCCAGTTACGCATCTGTGGGATGCGCTGGACCAACAAGTTCAATCCACGGCGGCTCCACCTCATGACATTACAGGACTTGAAGGATCTGCTGCTAATGTCTTGGTGCCAGATACAGACACAGGACACCTTCAGGGATCTTGTAGAGTCCATCCCTCGCCGGGTCGGCACTGTTGGCAGCACAAGGAGGACCAACAGCACATGCAGGTGGTCATAATGTTTTTGCTCATACACAACATGTATTTTGTGGCTATTGATGTTGTTTTATTTACACACCATTAGCATATTCTGACAGCTTTTATTGAGTGGACCAGTCATCAATGACCCTTTATGCCACTGTTTCAAAGCAACATAATCATTGGATGGAGGGAAAAATTATTTTAAAACTAATCCAATAACAGATCAAAACAACAACAGCCTATATCAGCATTTCATTTCTCATTGCATTGTATAAATATGCTGCTGTGGTTTCATCAATGATTATATGCGGAGGAACCCATGCCGTCACTGTATGGCATGTTGGCTACACCACTTGAATATTTCTAAGCACTGACCTCATTGAAGACCTTTGAGAGGAAAACAAAACCAAATAAATTTGGAGATCTTTAGTATGCATGGAGGAGGTAAACAAATGGGATCACCTTGAAAGGACAATTAAGAACTAAGCTAAGAACCTGTCGGGCCACACAGAGTAATTACAACTTAAAAGATAAATGATTGAGTTTTTAATGGTGTTCTGAATCTAGTTAGTTTCAACAAAACAAGGTAAGATCAATACACTCACAGAAGACCACAAACGTAGCCAATTGGCAAAGTTTAGCTTTAGAATGATGGAGTCTGAAATGTCAATGACAACTGGCATGGTGACCTTGAGCAGATGGACCAACAGAAAATGGGTTTTTCTACTGATTAAAACCAATGTTCCCTAGACATGGTAGATTATTTAAATTCAGTGCAGGAGAGCAAACCAAACACAACTTTATCTTTATCTTAATAGGGAGCTTTAAATTAAATTCACCAAGACAAGGTTGCTCAAGATGGAGATTTATCTTCCTGCAAAGGACAAAATTGATTTTTAAGGTTTGGCTCTTTCCAGCAAGCTAGAGACTCCAACCCGATTTTATGCAAAAACGTACTCTTTCACAAGGTGGCAAATTCGTACGCATTTCTATGATTGATTTGTATGAAAACATGTAAGATGTATAATTTAACTCTAGGATTTTTAGGGGGAAAGCATGAAGGTTCACCCCTAAAACGAACTCACTGGGCCGTAAGGAGATCATATAAAAAAAAGCAAAATTGAGATTATAAATATTCAAACGAGTTTGATTAGTGGAAACAGAATAGTTAGGCTACGAAGTTGTTGGAGATTCATGTCTGTGATGTGGTCTCAAACGCATTTTATAACAATCCCCCCATTGGACATAGTTCATGCAACTGTTTTTGTCATGCACATGCAGTCCTTCTGTAAATACAAACAATAAAATACACTCAAAAGTGCATAAGCTGTCTATTGTGTCATATAGTAATGTTGGTTACAGGGAGAGAAGATGTGGAAGCTGACTAACCTGGACTCTGGGGTGTATTCACACCTGCCTTGTTTGGTTCGATTGAATCGAACTCTAGTTCGTTTCCCCCCTTGGTGCGGACCTTTTGGGCAGGTGTGAATACAGCAATCGAACTCGGGTGCGGACCAAACAAACGAACCGAGACCCAGCTGAAGAGGTGGTCTCGGTACGGTTCCAAACTAACTCTGGTACGGTTCGTTTACGGTGTGAACATGAACCGACCCAATTTCAAGAAAGCACTGCGCCTTTGAGTTAACAGGCTTCCGTAGTCGGAGTTGCGTTATGGGAAAGTGATCTTTTGTAGCCTACTACTTTTGATCAAACGAGTCGTGGTTTGACCTGGAGCTTCGAAGAGACGAGCTGCCTTATTAACATTTGGGCAGATGCCCATGTAGCACAGAATAACACAAAATTAGTAAAAGAACAAATATTGCAGTACGAAATATCTCCATGCTGAGCCTTTTTTGCACTTCCTGATTTCCCTACTTGAGAATCCTTGTCCAATGAATGGACGACCTTAGCACACGTGTGGTTTTGTTTACAAATTTTGGTTCACTTGCAAAAAGAGCAGTGTGAAAGCGAACCGTACCAAAAAAAAAAAAAAAAAATTTTTATTTGGTCCGGACCAAAGCAAGTGAACTATCGGACTTTCCTGGTGTGAATACATACCACTTGTTGATGCCAAAAAGCCTGGCCCTGTCAGTGGCAGAGAGAAAGGTAGCAACATCTCTGGGCATAATCATGTTGCTTGTTGCTTATTGGAAGACAGTATTTAAACTTGTGTGCGTGTGTGTGAATGTGCTATACATGATTATTCTGACCTCTTGTGGTGAAGTAACTCAACTGCTGACAACCACTGGACTCCATCACATCTTGAGAAATGTTCCCATTTTGGATTTTTATTGTGAATTTGGTCTACTCTTTTAAAACATAAGCATTTATTATGTGGAAACTGGTTCACTATTGCACAATTTCTCTTATTCGGGAACTGATCATTTAAAAAAGGGCTCTGGGGAAAACAGTAACAGCTAGTGATGGTGAAATCAGTGTGTTTACGAAACCTTACCGTGATCTCACTCAATTATATGCATCAACATTCACCTCTTCAATAGGGACCCTTCCTAAAAACCAAGCTATTCTTTGCCTTAGACTAACTGTGCTTACATGTTCAGCTATTTCATGCATTACATTTTGAAAAGGTTGGTTTATTTGTTCAGTCTCTGTTAGCACATTACTTTTAGCAAGCACCACTGCATTTAGACATTTAGTGAAAAAAATTAGTATTGACATTTTATTTGCTGCTATTTGTTAAATATGAATCAAATAGTGAATTATACAGTGCATTCTAGGCTTACATGACAGTATGTTGGTTACAGGGTAAAAAAAAAAACACACAAAAAAAAGCACAAAAAAACAGAACATTTCATTGACGCTACAATGGCAAAATGAACAAGTTATATTTTTAGACTAATCCAAGCATTAAAGTCAACATGAAACAGCATTCACATCCATTTTACATCCATAATGTGAAGTACAGTTAAACAGGGTATTTGACAAAACAAAAAGTAGGTCAGAAATTGATTTGATCCTCAGTACATGAAAAGTGAGCATTCTGTGCCACAACGAGAGTTAAAATAATGCCTGAATCTCAATTTGTGATCCGACAGCCAATAGGCTGACATCAGCTGAAAAGGGTATTACATCATGTTAATGAAATATTACATTACAAACTTGTCATTGAAGTAATGTGGAATGAAGAATCATCATGCACAACAAGGCCATAAACATGTATTAAAGTAAATAGGATTAATTATGACTTTATGTAGGCCTTTTCCAAACTCAGTCCACTTTAGCAAGCAAAAAGTGAACAGTATCTAAACTTTTTTTTTGCTGCCTTACCTTAGAGAGACTATGGATTCTATGTATTTTTCACAAATCCTACATGATATGCATGAAAACGTACATGGCAGTTATTTACAATGTTATTATATCTATGACATATGCACATACGGATACTTAAAAAACACAGATGCATATTATTTAATATAGAATTCTCATGCCGATAATGATAAAGACGTATTAGGCTAGACTGGAATGTACTTGTATGCTCTACATCGCATAACAAAATCATAAACCATTAACATAAAAAAGAGAATTACTATGATTGTCCATAGTGGCAGTGTAAGTGAAATGAATGCTAGCACTGGAATATAATCCATGAGTCATTCCTGTTATGTAGTACATTTTCAAGTCTCCATTATATTTACAAATACTGTACATAAGTCTATATTTGGATAAAATATAAAATTGAAGTCATATTAGTTAGTTTTCTTTTATCACAATATTACAATGAATGCCCTAAAAAGCATAAAAAGTCATTAATTGAGAAATTTTCCAGATGTTTTTCTTTCTTTAATCAAAATGCAAAATTTGGGGATGTTGTTCTAACTGTTAATCTTAGATATTTCCTTAATATCACTTTCCACCCTGTTAGGCTTTTGAAAAATCCCTTTAACTAAAGTCCTTAATGACATTATTGTCCAGGAAGTGACATCATTTTGGGTGGGAAAACAACAGCATAAACACGAGCAAGTATTAGCAGTTCATTCGATAAATTAATTGATGCATTGTGCTTTAGCCGTTTGTCTTAATTTTCCATCCCGTTGGACAAAAAGAAAATGGAATGACTGAATCAAAATATCAAAAGATGGTTTAAAAAAATATCCATATTTATTTGAGTTAACTATCAATCCATAATAAAACAAACCATGCATTTCAACCCTGTTATGTTCCATTCTGTAATTCATCTTTCATCTGCAACCAGAGCCTATTTCTGAAATACTTTGAATTACAACACAAGGGTGTATTCATTTTTAAAGTTTAAGAGTTCAAAAGTTTAAAATGTGTGGCGTAACAGGAATGACCCTTATGCAAGGAATGAAAGGCATAGTAGCATTTCCATATGAAACTCCTGGTAATAGTGCAAATTTAGTCACATCCATACTTAGAAACATTACGAAAGTGCTCCTAATAAGAAAGTCATGCTCAAAAGTGTAACTGACGGCAGCAGAAAGGTAAGCTCCTGAGTAAAACTGAAATATCAGACCATTCCAAGCGGCTTTACTCTGTTGTACATCACGGAGCTGGATCTGTAACAGCGCTCTGAGCGGTGTCTTTCAGGAAGGCAGCGGGCGACCTGAGTGCTACTGTGTCTCCTTCAGGACTAGTGTCTGGAAGAAAGGTGTTCGCAGGGACGTCCCGGTCTGGGCCAGCCAGGCTAGGAGAAGCCATGGGGGTCAGGAGGATGGAGGTGGGACAGTCGGAGGAGACGTACCTGGCCAGCACTTGCAGCTGCTCGGACTGCGGCGAGGTGTCCGTACAGAGGTTCTGGCACAGGCCCGAGAGGTTCTGACGCACATCCTCCAAGCTGAGCTTCAGCTGGTTGCGATCTTGCAGTAATTTCTCCTTCTCGCTCCTCTGATAAACGTGGAGACAAAAGAAGATCCATTTTAGGATTGTATTCTGTACTCAAAACACATGCTAATGATTTTCTTAACGTTACATGTTCACGAAAACTGTGTTGATTGGTTTACTCGATCTCCATTTGAACAAAAGGGACAATAGAAGCAATATAATTGTACACTTTATGCCCATACACAATGTGGTAATGGAAGGGATTTTCAATTTCAAATTATTCTGCTTTCTAATTGATCCCAGTAACAATTCTTGTCATACTTTTAAAGACAAAAGCCCAACTGTATATGCTTATATACTAAACTCTGATAATAATAAATTATATTCTTATTGTAAAACTGTTTCCAAAAGTATATTTTATGCATATTTGTACAGATTTAGTATACAAATGTATATTTTCTTAACATTTAACATATTTATTACTTTATTTCATGGTAGTAGGGCTGCAACAAACGATTATTTTGATAATCGATTAATCTAACGATTATTAGAACGATTAATCGACTAATCGTCGATTATTTCGCAGACTAATCAGTAAGTTTGGAACGATTATTCAGCTTTTCCAATTAGTTAAAACATTGAGTTATACATATTCTAACTATAATATAAAAAAAGAAAATCACTTCAGCTTTTGAAATAGTTGTTTTAATGAACTTTGAGCCAACTAAACAGGTCATTCTCTTTAAGTTTTCAGATTTCGGTCCAACTCAAATCACACACAAATGCTCTCTAAGCATTGTTTAATAGGCCCACTGCTTTTCTTAGAACTGAAACAGAAAAAGGGACATTTACTTCAGGACACAAAGAATGGTAAAATATTAATCTGCAAACAATTATTATAATTATAAAATTACAATCTTTTTTTACATGACAATGAGCTGACAGAGACGTTCTCATTCCCTTTTAATTTATAGTATGATAAAGTGACTGCCGTGATATTCTTCCTATATCATAGGAAGGATATAACATCTCGTTTTGTAAGTCTTCATGATTATTGAACAAAATACAGGCAAGTGATAAGACTATAATAATACCTAATATACTAATAGTGTTACAATAATAAAAACAGCCCTGACTCCTAAGCTCGATCAAGCTTTATTCTATACAAAATAAGTCATCAAATTACTGTAATTATATTACTATTGATAATATTATTACTATTATTAGAAGTATTGCATTCTCTAATAAAGAGAGATTTGCCGCTGGTGGTTAGTTAGCTCCAGCTGGAGAACACTCACTTCTCACCGGCTCCTCTTTTGCCGGGATGTTTCCTCTTGCACCCCAACATTGCACACGACAGCATTCTTGATTTGAAGTTTTGTGAAACTTTCCCAAACCCAAACCTTGCTAGTTCGGATTCGTTTGCACTGTCATAATTCGCGCTGTTTTCTCTTCTACCGCAATAGCATTTGTAAGGGCTGCACTACACTCTAGCGCTACAGCGCCGTAGCGTTCAAATCGCGGGATTGCAGGCCCTTACATTAGGTCACGTGAGATCAAACGACTACTCGACAACAAAGATATTTGTCGACAAATTTTTATTGTCGACGTTGTCGACAACGTCGACTAATCGTTGCAGCCCTACATGGTAGTTTTATTTTTTATTTTTACAATGAAAGTATCGTCTATAATACAAAACTGTAACCTTATTTTTATTATCAGGGTGATTCCAGGCACCACCGCTTTTATAGTCATATTGTAAATTTTTTTTGGTCCCAATGAGCGAGTAGTGAAAATCTGATATCTAAATAAAGCAAAACAACAGAGAACAAAGATAACGAAATAATCCTTAGATGCCATGTTTTCCATTATTTTGAATTATCAAACAAATTAGTTAGCTGAAGTTATTACTCCACCACCTGTGTGACGTCATTAACAGCCCAGTGTTTCCTCTAGGATTTTTTCCAGCCGTGGTGGCAGGCCCATTTCGCCAGGGGGAGGGGGCGTGGCCCATGAGTGATACTCCCATTGGCCACACCCCCGTATCCCAGGTGTTTAAACCTCCCCTAAGTATTATAACATGAAAGGCGCCATTAAAGCCCCATTCACACTACAAGCGACTTTGTCGCTGCATGTTGCCAGTGGCTGGCGATGAGGTCGCTAGTGGGAGTTCCCACTAGTGGTTGCCTTTATGAATGACATCCAATGATGTGGAGAAGGATCATACACGCTCCGCTCCTATTGGTTGTCGCTCCCGAAAGTCGCTCCTCATTTGCATAAAGTTAAACAGATCTCAACTTTGTCGCGTCGCCAGACACGCCCCATCCGGTCGCTGTCGCGCGTGTCGCCGGAAATCGCCAGCTCCCCATTGAAATGAATGGTATCGCGTCGCGTGTAGTGTGAACGGGGCTTAAGAGCGGCAAAGCGATTATGCGCATCGCGTGCGCAGAATGATGCACTTGAAGCAACGCGAAGTCACAGCGTGCAGCGCTTCGCATTGAAAGGTTCAAAGCACAAAGCGAAGAGATTATATCTGCTTAATGTATTATATCTATGCAACAGTTTATTGAGCCTTTTCTTTTAACAGTTTTAAATTTCAGTTAACTTACAGTGCCCATGAAGAACAATTCATAGTGCTCTCTACTCTAGTGCTGTAGTAACAGACACCCGGGAGAAAGGAATGTGATTTAGAAAGCGCTATAAACTCCAGCAAGATAAAGTAATTTTATGCAAACTATAGACCTTTATCTACAAATATACTATAAAGGGAACATTGATCTTGAAGAGAGTGTCGTCGTGTTACTATGTGTTACTGTCGTAACCGAACGCGACGTGCTGTTTGAATGCTGAATGGAGAATGACTGAGGAGAGATATAGTTTCCATTAACTTAACGACTTAAATATACATTTTTACCTCACATTATGCTATTGAATGACTTTAGAAGTCTTGGAATATAGTGTGAAAACTTTATGGTGCTTTACAATGTTTTGTATGCCTTTAGTGGGGCTTAACAATAACACAACAATATCGGACCGAGAAGCTGCAGCCGTGGCGGGATGATTTTAGGTGTGGTGGCCCGCCACGGCAGAATGAATGTAGCGGAAACACTGCAGCCCCAAAGCGGTTCAAATGACGGATGTGAGACAGTTACTACTTTTTTCTGGAAACAGTCGTGACAAGCTAGTTCATTCCTCCAATGAAGCATTACACTATGGTAGTTATGCAGAGTTGCGTATGGGAAACGGGTCAACCTTGAACCCTAACCGATTCAAAGCCATTCATTTGAGAGTTCAAGACTGAATCTTTTGATTAACTCGCTCTCATTTATGTCTTTAAGTAACTCTCATTTAGCATTCCTAGACTACAATGATCCTGCTGCATGTTGTTTGATTGCACTAAACTATCAATATATATTCAATATGTACATATAATGTCTGTATATATGGGGTTTATTGTGTTTAAACTTGTTTTGAGGATGGCACTATTGCTCGAGGATCTTGTTGTGTGTGCTCTCAGGCGAGAACGCGTCTTTATGCCCGGTACACATTGTGCGATTTTGTGCTCTCCCGGACGAAAGATCACCAATAATGGAAATTTCTGTGGTCGTGGCTCCTAAACGGTGGTCCTACGGCGTACAGTGATAGAGGGTCTAAGACGGCCCAAAGATTTTCACTGTCATTTTCAGTTTGACAGTGTCAGAAATTTACTGACTAGCCAAAAAAAATGCGTCATGAAATGTCGTATTGATCAACATGACATGGCGCTAAAACTTAAAACTTTCTGCATTTACAAAAAGTTGGCCTCTTTTCCCTAGCCATAACCGCATCCATATTCTCCTCTTTTGCTTCCTTCTCTTTTTTTTTCAGCGCACATAAAAAACAATTGCCAAAGTGACTCATCTTGCTTATTCGTTTACCACTAGTGGATGCCGCTGAGGAAGTTTTAGTCTTCTATACTAACTTGCGTCATAGCCTACGGTTCAATAGGTGTCATCATCGTAGAGTCTGCATACATGTCATACCCAAGTTTATCAGACCCATGTCACTCAATTAACATTTGGAGAACATTCACAAAATATTGATATAAAACAGATATACCAGTTTCTTGATGTCTCCCTCCAGCCAGTAGATACAGTCTAGCTTCCTCTTGCGGCAGCGCTGTGCAGCCACGCGGTTCTTACTGCGCCGTCTCACATCCTGAACAAACTCCAGCTGTTCCGGGGTCAGTTTCTCGCGTTTCAACATCTGCAGGAATGCCCTCCTGGTCATGCTGGAAATTTGCTCCACAGGGAATGGCAAATCCACCTGGGAAGAAAACCTTGACGTCAACACTGCATTATAGAGCCTAGAGGTTGGTTACATTTTTTTAGTAGAGTCTGAAACTTTTATTTGATGCATGTCTGGGAATCTCAACAGAGTACAAAATATTGGTGAAGTTTGCAATTTGGCACCAAATTGAGGTTTTACAACTCTGAGTGCTAGCATGCTCACCTCCTGCACTGGTTCACTGCTACCACATTGCGCACAGTCTCCATCCGATTCACACTCAGAGTTTTCCCTGGAGTTAATTGGGGACATGCAGGAACTGTCTCCAGTGTCTTCATTGGACAGAGTGTGTCCCCCGGAGGTCTGTCTGTCAGTGGAGCTCAGGTCCCTCAGGAAGGGACAATCATCGGGCGCAGCTCCCAGATCCAGATGCTTCAACCAGTGGAAGTCCGAGCCGTTTCCAGCAGACGACTGGTCGATAGAGTCCAAAGGTAGTGGCTCATTTAACGTGGAGCTCAAATCCGGCCAAAAGCCCTTCGCGAGATGCTCAGCCACTTCCCTTTCCACTATGCTTCGTTCGGTGAAGCCATCTTTGGGGGACAGTTCAGAGAACGTTTGTTTGTTGGAATCAAAGACCTGGTTGTCGTCGGTGCCAATGCTACTGATGTCTGGAGCGCTGGAAATCCCGTCCAAAACCCCGCTTGACTCCACAGAATTCAGAGGACATAGTTGGCTGCAGTTGGTGGGCGGCATTAGAGACCCTTCAAGTTGGTCAAAGTGGCCATCGGTGATACTGGCTATGTTCAGGTCTTTATCAGTAGGTGGTTCACAACGTACCTCCATTGCTAGTTCCTTCTGGAATTGTTCCTCCATTGCTAAAATGTCCCCACCACAGCCAGCTACAGCCGAATGCAGTTTCTCATTATCACTGGTGCTCGAAGTGGACAGGAAAGGACACACTTCACCGGCCACCACAGAAGAGGAAGGCAACTGTGGGCCACAGTTCTGCAGGCAAAACTGGTCTTGGCCATCACCCATGTGATATGAAGAGCTTCTTGTGTACAGCGGGGATAAATCTAACTGCATTTCTTTGCCATTGGAGATCGGTGGGCAATCTTTAGGACTTTCTGCAGAGGATGTTGCAGATGCAGCCTGCATGACTGTTCCTGCATCCTGAGCATCTTCTCCAGTTTTAGGGGTTTGGTCACTAGGACTGCAGATGGCTTGGGATTTCTTACTGGATTCTTGGCTCTTGCTTTTCCCCTTCACTTTTTTTGAGGCTCCACCACCATCAGAAAACTTTGGGATGAGGAATTCAAAGCAGGCTTTATCGAGGTTTTGAAATCCAAGAAATTCGGCGCATCTGTGGATCTCCAGGATGTTTTCTTTCGTGAAGTGAAGTTTTGCAGTGTAGGCAAACTGCAGAAGAGGCTCAAATCCCTCCACAGTGACCTTGGGAGATTAATGATCTAGTCATGATTACTGCATGAATAAATTATTTACAAAATCGCATTATTGGGTTATAGCTGTAACATTGTTTGCTTAATTTAATCTCAATGTATAAGGCCTAATTTGACAGCAATGCACTATAAACCATTTTCCAAGGAATAGTTCACGCAATAATGAACACTATGTCATCATTTGCTCACCCTCATGTCGTGCCAAACTCGTATGACTTCCATCGTACACTCGAGGAAAAGTTAGTTTGACTTTTCCATATAATGAAATTAAATGAGGATATTTGGGATTATGAAAAGTAGCAAAAAAAAACTGTCAGGAAGAAATGTAAAACTCTTAAACCATGTTCAAGAAATTAAAATTGTGGTGCAAGCATCAAGTAAAAAGTAAAAACGTTTTTCTTTTTTTACAAGAAAAAAATATCATCATTATTAACAAATAACATGAATTATTCATTGATAAATGTCACATGACATTTTACAGCCTGCATTACCATAAAAAGGTCAAAATTATCATTGATCTTGACACAGTTATGATAGTCAACAGAAGTCCTCTCTATGATATAATTTCCTGTTTTATATATACTTTTTCATGCAAGTTGGTCGGACCGCATTACATTGATTTGTAGACAAATATTAATAAACAGTGAAACAGTTTTGTAAAAAGAATTCCGACAAATAATAATAAAATATTAATTTATATCATTTAATTATTTTAATAAGGCTTTTTTTCTTCTTCTTTATGATTTTAGGACAGTTGCATCAGTTTTATTTTTTTACTTTTTGCCCCCCAAAAATATCAAAATTAATTTGAATTCAGAAATTATAAACATGGTCATCATAGAAGTATGTAAGTGTGAATTTTTCTAATGTATTTCTGGATAAATATAGCCGTGCTCATAAATAAAAGTATGCGTCATGTCACTAACCCTCAAGGGTTCAATATTTATACATATGTAAATGAGTAAAGGATGACATAATTTTCACTTTGGTTTGAATTGTTTGTTTTAGAGTTTGCTCTGATCATTTTTTTTACAGTTTTATATATATATATATATATATATATATATATATATATATATATATATATATATGTGTGTGTGTGTGTGTGTGTGTGTGTGTGTGTATCTGTTAAAAATAACAACAAATCATAAAGAGAAGACAGCTTAAACATAGGTTTCTGAAAACCTCCAGGTTCAACCCATCCATCCACCATATCAAGCATTACCTCATCCGGTAAGCTGACAGTGAGGTTTGGTCGGCTGTGGTTTGTCAGCCTGGTGTAAAAATAGTGGCTGCAGGAAGCCAGCACAGAAGAGTGTGCTCGAAAGCTCCTGCGCTCCACTTCAACAGTCACATCACACAAGAGCTCCTTCTGTCTCAGTTCCTCCAGCGAGCGAAGAACATGATGGCTGTGAACAGCGGACTGAAAGGTGAAAACAGAGGTCCGGGGGCCATCCACAGACATGACGCAGGGGTTTAGCTACAAAATAACAGATACATAGACGCAACTGTGTAACAAGGTGGAAATACAGAAAGAGATGCATCAAGTTACACTTGGGTGGAGTGATTTCCAGCTCAATACATGGTGATGAGGGGCACATACAGTATACAGATGCATTTACAAATATGCCATGTAGAATACAAAAAAGTAATATATATATATATATAAAGCCACTATAATCTTACTTTTCAATGTTAAAAACATTTGAGTAACCATTAAGATTAGTAAACAGAGTGACTGAGCATGACTCTGCAAAATAAGTATACATTAAAAAAAAGCATGTTTTCAGTTCCCGGCTAGACTAAAGATAGCTAATCTTTCTATATATAATTATTTGTCTATATATGTGTGTCAATCATATAGTTAACAGCATAGTTTGCAGCATAGTTTGCACTATTGTGAGTGTTAAGCAGCTGTGCAAACATTTGTTTATGAGCTGGCATAATGCTAATTGCTTATACCGGGAAGTTCCGACTTGTCAAAATGGCATAATCTTTAAGATGATAAAACAAAAATAGGAACTAGCCAGTGGTTTAAAATGTAACTGACATTGTTAAACCTGTCTTAACACACAATAATGTTTAAACGCAGGGCTTGTATGTCTGTAAAGGAATATAAAACTGACCTGACATATCACTGGAAATCAGAAGCCGTCAAAAATTCCGCTCTGTCCATCGCTTTTCTAGTCTAAAAGAAAAAACGGATTAAAGTTTGACAGCGACGAGCTCCATAATGCCTGTCATGTGACTGTACAGTGCGGCAGTGAGTGCGCGTCACACATCACGCACAGAACGTACTGCGTCATGAATCTAATAACCACGCCAATCAAGAGCCACGCCCACTTTTAGCAGATAGATAGATAGATAGATAGATAGATAGATAGATAGATAGATAGATAGATAGATAGATAGATAGATAGATAGATAGATAGATAGATAGATAGATAGATAGATAGATAGATAGATTATTATCAACTATAAATAATTAATAATTATATATATATATATATATATATATATATATAGAAAGAGAAACTAGTAGTAATAATAATAATAATTATATATATATATATATATATATATATATATAGTATTAATATACTGTATATTATTACAATTACTGCTAGTCTCTCTTTTTTAAATCTAAATGTTCAAATTGATGTTTTCAATTATGTGAAATAATAATAATAAAAAATAAACAATATAATAAACATCATAATAAACAATAATAACAATTATTGTTATTATTACTATTATTATTTACAATCATTATAATAAACTGTTGCTAAGTCATATATTCAGGAGCTTATTATGTTCAGATAATGTTTGAACTTTTATTTTGAAATACCAGAGATGATTCGCTTAATTTCCCCTTGCTGTTTAAACTCACTGTAATATCTTTGGATATCTCTTGTAAATAATCAGACCACAGCTGTATTCATAAAAAAAGCTGATTTTAACGTTCTTAAATAGTAAAATATGATTTTAGAAATTCTCACGAATTCATTTACGTGTCGAAAGTGCCTCTGTAATATCAAAGTGCTGCTCACTGTCATTGGAAGGAGCATTTCAAAACCAACTGCAGTGGTTTCCGTTTGTTGGGGTTGTTTAATCTAGTCAGTTCAGTTGTCGGTTGTTCTGGCTGTGAAGAGTGAATTGAGTGTGGTTGTAGAGTCGCATGTTGACTGTCATCAGTAATGTCCGCGTACAGACCGCTGCTGTGTTTGCTCTGGCGCGGGACAGCAGCGCGTGTCTGTAGGACAGTCACCACCTGGTCCCCTGTAGGAGCCGCTTTCAATGCTAAAGTCCACAGGAGACTAGAGCTCTACCAACAAAATGTGGTACGCTCTGTATCTATGTTTAATTTTAATTTCTGTTTGATTGACCTTTAATATCGTAACGCACTAACTGAATGTGTGTGTGTGTGAGACAGGGGTTGTTTGGTGTCCCAGAGCTCGGCTCTGTTGAGGGTTTTGAGGTGGTCCAGGACAGAGCCCTGCAGGAGACAGAGCAGCTGGTGGAGAAAGCCTGCCTCTGCCCCCCTGGAGTCCAGACTGTGGAGATATTTGACAAACTGTCAGACAGCCTATGCAGAGTGGCAGACATGGTAAACAAGTTTAAATGCTAATAATAATAGAAGATGACAAATGAGAACTTTAGCATACTACTCTCCTCAGGTGAAGTTTCTGTCACAATTAAAATGGAGATTTTTTGTGTGTGTGTGTGGAAACTGTGGTACTTGTTCCCCCAGCATCGTTTGATGAATATAAATTTCAAAAGAACAGCATTCATGTGAAATAGAAATCTTTTTTAACATTATAAATGTATGTATTGTCACTTTTGATCAATTTATTGTATCCGTGTGGAATGAAACTATTAATGTCTTTTTTTTTAATCTTTAAATGGTAGTGTATCACTGTTTTCACAAAAATGTTGTGCAATGTAAACTACAGTGGCCGAGAGAGCTCAACGCGCTGCAACTGAAGAAAACGCATACAAAATTACACTCACCGGCCACTTTATTAGGTACACCTGTCCAACTGCTCGTTAACACTTAATTTCTAAGCAGCCAATCACATGGCGGCAACTCAGTGCATTTAGGTATGTAGACATGGTCAAGACAATCTCCTGCAGTTCAAACCGAGCATCAGTATGGGGAAGAAAGGTGATTTGAGTGACTTTGAACGTGGCATGATTGTTGGTGCCAGAAGGGCTGCTCTGAGTATTTCAGAAACTGCTAATCTACTGGGATTTTCACGCACAACCATCTCTAGGGTTTACAGAGAATGGTCCGAAAAAGAAAAAACATCCAGTGAGCGGCAGTTCTGTGGGCGGAAATGCCTTGTTGATGCCAGAGGTCAGAGGAGAATGGCCAGACTGGTTCGAGCTGATAGAAGGGCAACAGTGACTGAAATAACCACTCGTTACAACCGAGGTATGCAGCAAAGCATTTGTGAAGCCACAACACGCACAACCTTGAGGCGGATGGGCTACAACAGCAGAAGACTCCACCGGGTACCACTCATCTCCACTACAAATAGGAAAAAGAGGCTACAATTTGCAAGAGCTCACCAAAATTGAACAGTTGAAGACTGGAAAAATGTTGCCTGGTCTGATGAGTCTCGATTTCTGTTGAGACATTCAGATGTTAGAGTCAGAATTTGGCGTAAACAGAATGAGAACATGGAACCATCATGCCTTGTTACCACTGTGCAGGCTGGTGCTGGTGGTGTAATGGTGTGGGGGATGTTTTCCTGGCACACTTAAGGCCCCTTAGTGCCAATTGGGCATCGTTTAAATGCCACGGCCTACCTGAGCATTGTTTCTGACCATGTCCATCCCTTTATGGCCACCATGTACCCATCCTCTGATGGCTACTTCCACCATGTCACAAAGCTCTAATCATTTCAAATTGGTTTCTTGAACATGACAATGAGTTCACTGTACTAAAATGGCCTCCACAGTCACCAGATCTCAACCCAATAGAGCATCTTTGGGATGTGGTGGAACGGGAGATTCGCATCATGGATGTGCAGCCGACAAATCTGCGGCAACTGTGTGATGCCATCATGTCAATATGGACCAAACTCCCTGAGGAATGCTTCCAGCACCTTGTTGAATCTATGCCACGAAGAATTGAGGCAGTTCTGAAGGCAAAAGGGGGTCCAACCCGTTACTAGCATGGGGTACCTAATAAAGTGGCCGGTGAGTGTATATGTCATAGACATGTCATCTCTGTATGTTTTCCAAAAAAAGTAAGTAAAAAAAAAAAAAGTAGACTTTGAGCTATAAGCACGTCCCACCCGGGTTCGTCACTTATTGGGGTTCCCTGAAAACATTTCCGTTGTGTTCTGTAATATTTGCACTGCGTTTCTGTATTTGGTTGTGTTGTGAGTATTTGGAGCACATGTGTTGTAAATCTGATGAAGATGTTTTCTTAATTTGCGGGTGTTTTTCTATTTGCATGTGTTTTCTTCAGTTGCAGGGCGTTGAGCTCTCTCGGCCACCGTAGTAAACTGTTTTCAAAATTGATAATAATAATAGCAGCAAATTGATAATCTTGAGCAGCAAATCATCATATTAGAATGATTTCTGAAGAATCATGTGACACTGAAGACTGAAGTAATGATGCTGAAAATTCAGCTTTGACATCACAGAAATAAATTACATTTTAAATATATTGGAATAAAAAAATATTTATATATTAAAAATACATCTCATAAATATTATTATAAATTTTTTTGTAGGCAGACTTTATTAAAGTGGCACATCCCGACCCGTCTTATCGTGAGGCTGCAGAGAGGACTTGCATAAACATTGGCACTATGGTGGAGAGGTGGGCCTGGATTTATATCCATATATATATATATATATATATATATATATATTTTATTATTGACAGCGATATTTATGGTTTTTATTTTGTCCTACAGACTCAATACCAATGTTGAATTGTGTAAGAGCTTAAAGGACCTGTTGGATAACAAAGAGATTTTTGCCAAACTGGACCCAGAAACAAGGTATAAATCAGATCTTCTGTTTTATTGTATGATAAATGTCCAAGCATATGTTCAAAGTCAACATGAAATTCCAATCAAATTGATCTTGTTTACTTCATTAATGCAAGTTTGTGGTGTTACTGTGTTTTCTTTGTTTAAAAAAAGTACTTTTTTAAAATTTACTATATTGTTTTATTGATGCAGAAGAGTGGCTGAACTGTTCATGTTTGACTTTGAAATAAGTGGAATCCATCTGGATAAAAAAAAGGTTGGATTTTTTTTTTATTATTAATTATACTTTTTTTGACTCATCTCAGTTAGAGCTGCACAATTAATAATTAAAAAGATTGCGATCTCGATTCAAACACCCTGTGATCTTATTCCTAAATGACAATGTTTCAGCCATGTCTATTAAACCTTTGACTTGATGGACTAGATCTCAGTGAACATTCAAATCTGCTTTTGCACTGCCGCTGACTCAGAGAGAGCAGTTATCATGTTTAGTATGAAACAGCTTCACAAACAGCCTTCAACAACACAGTATCATTATTTCTGTCTTACAATAATTCAGAGGATCACAGAAGTACTGGGATAAAAGTTTATAGTTCGGATATAAACCCTGATGTCAAAACTGAGACATCACCTTTTGATAGTATCTTGACTAAATTAATATTGTATCAATTACATTGTTACACCAGTAAGTGGCGACAAGTGACTGGTAAAAATTCAAATTTGTCACTGAATCATTCATTCAAGAGATTTATTTTTTTAAATAATAATAATTAATTCAAAATTAATTAAATATGTTATTTTGTTCAGTAAAAAAAAAAAAAAAAAAGTTTATCCAGGATTGTGCAGCTCTAATCTCACTTTACTGGACAGTAGGGTTGTCAAACCTATCGGTACAGGGTATATTCGGTACCCACTAGTGTGTTTACAAGCGTTGAGCATTGTAGCCAATCACAATCATATCTGTTGAGCGTGTGAACGAAATGGCCAATCAGAGCCACTTGTCAGCAAGAATCCGCTTAACAAACACCGCTGAAAAGATTTAGTTTTGTTCAATCAATGCAAGTTCACACATTGTGCGCACACTAACACATCCTTTCGCTATAACCAACAAACTGTAAACACGATGTCAAAAAGAGATTCATTGTACAGTTAAGACCGAGACAGTGAGTGCAGAATTCAGTGAGCTTGTGCTTTAGAGATTGACAGACTTATTGATTATAAAGGTAGGCTCTCTTGCTTTCTGTTTATTACACATTCTGGATTGATAACCGTATTTAAATGCGTGATTGAATCGGAAACTGCGATGATTGACTGGAGGAGACAATATTTTTTTAAGTACTTAATTCAACAGTTTTTGCTCTGGTACCAAAATTGGTACAGAGAACTGCAAATTCGACTGGTATTGGTACCGGCTACTGAAGTTTTGGTACCATGACAACTATACTGGACGGTAAAATGCATTTGTGTGTAAGACACTGGCACTGCTATGCACCTCTCAGATTTATATGATTACTATTACTATTATATACTCCCTATTTCACAGAGGAAAGATGCTGTGAACTTGAATGTGAAGCTGCTGGATCTGAGCAATCAGTTTCTCATGAGCTGCCACATGCCCAACAGAATCGAGAAGAGAGCTCTTCCTGAACACATTCACCAGCACTTCAGTAAAGACGGAGAGCACGTTCAGATCAGCGGCCTGCATGCGGACGCACCTGATGATCTGGTACATCACTTTCCTTAGTACAAACTGTTTTGATGTTGTATACATATACATATACATATTGATTGAAATAGTTACAAACTCTTATAATATTGTCATTTTTCCTTTAGACCCTCAGGTGGCTTTGTTGTGGTGTAACTAGTGTTTTGTTTTGTTTTTGTCTGTGCACATTTTTTTCAGGTCAGGGAAGTTGCGTATAAAGTTTTCCTCTTCCCGAACGCAAATGCGATGCACATACTTGAGGAACTGCTGGCCTGTAGAGATAAACTGGCTTGCTTGGTTGGTTATGAATCTTATGCGCACAGAGCATTAAAGGGAACCATGGCCAAAAGCCCAGGTAGAAGACTTATTTGGAAAATGTATTCATATACAGTATATTCCCTTTACACTTGAAGTGTGTAATTTCTGTACCATTAGCAGAACTGCAAGAATAATGATTATTTCTAAACACACTGCTTATCAAACTTCATGTTTATTTTTTTAATACATAGTATAATAGTTATATTATGTTTAATGTTATGTATATTATTGGAATACATGTTTATGACACGGTCTGTTTCTCTACAGAGGCAGTTATGAGCTTCTTACAGCAGATCACAGACAAGCTCTCAGACAGGTTGAGTTTGCTCTCTTCAAAATTTGTCAGTTGCATTAAGCCACAGATGCATAATAATTAATATATTATGTGCAAAAGTTACTGTCGGATTTTTAAAAGAAAGATTAAACCTAATTTATCTATTAATTACAGTATTGTCGTTGTCTTTGCAAGTATGTGCCACTAGGTGTCACTGTCAACAGCATTATATGAGCAACATATAATGAAGACACTATGGTGTATTGTATTGGTTGCATGCATGTGTATTGATACATATTTTTAATTTGTATATGTATGTATAGTATATAATTTTTATAATGTTTATATGTGTTATATAATATAAACAAATGATATTTCTGTAAACTTTAGGACTGAAAGGGATTTTGAAATGATGAGGGATATGAAGACAAAACTCAACCCCAAAAATTCTGTAAGCACTGCTCAATTATCTCTGATATTTGGATTTTCTTATCATCTGCTATCATATTGTATCATCTTGTAAAATTTTCGAAATATACAATTTTACAAACTGCAAGTTTGTTTAAGTGAGAAATAGTTCATTGTTCTATGCAAGAGTATGACAGAAGAAATCTTCCTTTGTAGGAAGTAATGCCGTGGGATCATCCGTACTTCAGTGGTGTGATACGTGCAGAAAGGTAAGAGATCTGAGCTTGAGGCGGAATTTAATTTTCTTACATCTTAGAATTTCCTCCTAAAATAATACACTACTGTCAAACATTAAAATATGTTAGTCAAAAACATTCTCTTTTGTCAAACTTTGACCTCAGATGACACACAAAACCTAACAAATATACAGACTACTTTTCTGAAAACTAGTGAGGTCAATTCAAAACAGTTACAAAAACCTCTTGCAAATACTTTTTCAGATCATCGTCCATTACAGTATACAACGTAAATGAAAGAGTGCAGGTACAGTAAAAAACAACAATGAGCTTTAGGAAAAATTACACTACAGTAAAGTGATAATGAAAGGCACTAGAAAAGCCAAATACCAAAGAATTGATTGTGAACTCAATATGCAACACAATACAGTATACTGTCAATTACAGTACAGTAATAAATAAAAAAAATCAGCATCCTCTGCACATTTGGCCAAATTTCTTTACAATAGAGGACTACAGCAGTTTCGTGGTGTTCTGACAAAAGACTACAAATAAATTTGGGTCCCACTTCATATTAAGTGGCTTTAAGTACTATGTACTTACATCGAAAAATAAGTAAAATTTAAAATAAAATAAGATGCATGTACTTATTGTGTTCAGGTTGTATTTTTGCTGCTATTGAGGTGTGAACAACGGGTACAGTTAGGGACAGGTGTGGTGGTATGGGGCGGTTTAAGGGTGGGTTAAGCAGTGGTTCCCAAACCTGTCCTGGCGACCCACCAACACTGCACGTTTTCTTTGTCTCCCTAATCAAACACACCTGATTTAACTCATCAGCTCATTATCACATGGGTTAATGAGCTAATGAGTTGAATCAGGTGTGTTTGATTAGGGAGACAAAGAAAACGTGCAGTGTTGGTGGGTCGCCAGGACAGGTTTGGGAACCATTGGGTTAAGGTGTAAGGGAAGGGTCAACAGTGTAATTACAAACGTAATTGCATAAATTAATTACACCTGTAATTACATGGAGGCATTTTCAAAATATAAGTACAATGTAAAAACATGTATGTACACTAAGTCCATTGTATCAAATTATTAATTTCAATGTAAGAACATAGTACTTAAAGCCACTTAATATAAAGTGGGACCTAAATTTGAGTTTGAGGGTGTACACCGTGCTACTAGTTTACTGTACAAAGAATAGTGAAATTAAAGTACTGTTGTAATTATACTGTATGTGTAAGTAGCATAAAAACCCTGTAGATGATTCTTCTCCATTGGTAAGATGCATTTTCTAAAGCACAATCACCTGTGCTCCTATTTATATTATCCCGAGATTGTGATTGGTGTGTCATCAGTTTTGCTACGTAATGTTCATTCAAGCATAAATGTGTGCTATTTGAGTTCACACTGTGATGATTGAGTTAATTATATTATGTGTTTGTGTTTTCTGAATGAGAACATGGTTAAACCTGTGTATTTCTGTGTAGTGTTTTGCAGAAAATTGGAATGTGTGTGAAAACAGGTGAAATGTGAAAAACATTTTGAGAAATGTGTCTTTGTTTTGAGAACTGAATGAATGTGGTAGAAAGTAGGCCAACTGAATCAGTTATAGTGTGTTAGCAATCGAGAAAAACAACTGTTCAACATTAATAATAAGAAGAAAAAGACATTTCTTTTTACATTCTTTTGTAATTTCTCTTTTGTAGTCTGTGGTTTTTGTGAGAAAAACATGTGAAATGGACATTCAGCCTTTAATAACATGGCATGTTTATGTTTTGTCTCCACAGATTCAACATCGAGCCAAGCCTGTACAGTCCATACTTCTCGCTGGGAGCGTGTATGGAAGGTCTGAATGGTCTTTTCACACAGCTGTATGGTGTATCACTGCTGGCTGAGCAGCCCAGTGTGGGGGAGGTCTGGAGCGAAGATGTGCGCAAGCTGGTGAGATCATGCTTCTGTGCTTGATTATCTTACCCAACGGGCTTAAAATTTAAAAACGGGCTTTTTTTGAATGTCACTTGCCATTTTTAACGGTTCCCTCAGGCTGTGGTGCATGAAACAGAGGGACTGCTAGGATATATCTACTGTGACTTCTTCTACAGACCTGAGAAACCTTACCAGGTAAAGAACTCAGATAAGCCATCTACGCTTGTTGTCCTTAGCTCGTCCATCTCAAATTAGTATCTGTTATACAATATTATACAACAATAAGTTCCAATCCTCAAATGTGATTGGCTGAGTGGTGATTCATACTGATATTCAGTTACATCATTACACCAGTAGGTGGCAACAAGTGAGTAAGTGTCTTTATGAGTGAGTCACTCACTGAATTTGAAATTGAATTCTTCCCTGCTATACAGTTTCAGAAAAACAGTAACAAGAGAACAATCGTCACCTCATGGGAAATTGGTGAAAAATATCTATAATAAAAATGGACGTAGCTGCAATCAGGGAATTTTTCCTACATCATAAATGACTCTTCAGTGTGCAGACGAAACACACTCTTGCATTGAATGCCTGGGGTTTGAGAACGCAATCATGTGAGATACTTCTGGGAGGTTATTATACCAGATCATTCTGACGACAGACTTCAGCTCAGGCATTCCAGACATCCGATTTTCATGCATACGACACACATTCATATACAGAACGTATTTTTTAATTGTTGCGAAGTAAGTTTCAAACCAAATGTAGTACCTACTACCTACTCTACACTATGTGATTTCTGATGCAGAGATTGAATCATTCACTCAAGCAATTCATATAAAATTGATTCATTAATGAAAAAATCATGAGGGAGTCATTGAATTATTCACTCAAGCGATTCATTCAGGAACAAATGTTTGCTGATTTATTCAACAACCAAAGTTGATGGTTTTTTGATGCTCAGCCAATCAGTATTGATTAGTCCAGCTTGTTTGTGTCCCGCTCAGGACTGCCACTTTACCATTCGTGGCGGGAGGCGGCTGGATGATGGCCAGTATCAGCTGCCAATGGTGGTCCTGATGCTAAACCTGCCCCACCCCACACAGTCCGCTCCCACGTTGCTCAGCCCGGGCATGATGGAAAATCTCTTCCATGAGATGGGCCATGCCATGCACTCCATGCTGGGACGTACCCGCTACCAACACGTGACGGGTACGGGATGATCACTACAGAAATCTAAGTTTGTTCACATTTGTGGCGTTCAGCTTTTGCAACTTCCTCAGAGCAGAATGATCATGGTGACCTTGTTTCTCTCTTCAGGAACCCGATGTGCCACTGATTTCGCAGAGGTGCCCTCTATTCTCATGGAATACTTTGCCACAGATTATCGCGTGATCAGTCAGTTCGCTCGCCACTACCAGACTGGACAGGTACACTGCAATTTTCATGTTGGTCATTATTTCAAAAATCATTTTAAAGGGGTCCTATTATGTTTGTGTACTGTTGCTATTTGAGCATGAAAAAGGTCTGCAAAGCACAAAGTCCACTCCAAAGGAAGTTATTCTCTATATCAGTAAGTACTGTTTCTGAAATGCCTCGAATGTAGTCTTTGTTTTTGTTCAGGGAACGTACACATCACAATATTCGCAATTCCTAATTTAAATAATTTTCTGTTCAAGGCATACGTAAGAAAGGGGACGAGGTTGAGTTTAGTTAGGGTGTGTCTTGTCCAAGAGATGGTGTTTCTCCTCCCCGAATCTAAACTCCCTTTTTTAGCCTTCCTTAGACAGATGAACTTAGGAAACAAGTGGTTAAAATGTATTTTTCGCACTATTACTTAGCAGTTTACATCACATTTGAAATGTAAGAGAGGTATAAAAATAAATAATTACCACTGTGAAAGATCCTGCACAAGTCGTGCCATTGAAGGTGGTTTGGGTTGATCAGCTTGTTCATCTTGACTATCGTTATCGGACTCTGTCTTGAAGTGATATGGCAAGACTGGTGCCATAGTTTGTGTAGCGTTTACAGCGCCTCAGGAACCCTCTCTGGTGGATACTCACCGGTTATGGTAAGGGGCGTTAGAAGACTTTCGACACGCTCTAAGCGGTAGAAAAATCACAACAGTCTGGGGCCGGCTGACCAGTCAGAGCAAGCTCTGCTTTTCAGAAGGCTGGTTTTAAAGAACCCGAAAACTTAAACAGAGATTTCAGACAGAGGGTGAAAACAGGTGCTGCAACAACATTTATTTTTAAAGGTGCCCTAGAATGTTTTTTATTTTTATTTTATAATGTTTCCTGGGTTGCCCTTATAATGTTAGTATGTTTTTTAGATCAAAAATAATCATAATTTAGAAATAAATGGCATTTTTCCTAGCCTGCTTTTAGCCTCTGATTTGAACACTCTGTTTGAAGGGGCGTGTCTGCTGTGGGATTCAGTGTAACCGCGGCCACTGCTGTGATTGGCTGACATGCTTGCATATGAAATAGCTAGTACGCATTGCATGTGATGTGAAACTCTCTCGAATACTTTTACAACTGCTATTATACGTTTTTACTATAACAGCTATCGAGATTAACGAATCGTGAGATGTTTTTAAAGTATTTAGATCTATTCGCATCACATAAAATGTTGCCGTGATGAGCATTGAGCAGATGACAGTGTTGATCGCGAGAATGAAGATCTTATCATTGCAAAGCATTTTCTGCACTCTCTCTAATGCTTTCACCAATGCAAACACGATGATGTAAATACAGTAAGAGCTTCGTTGTGCAGTAACGTGCGTCATTGATTTCATAACGAGTTTGGCAAGTGTCCAGATAAACTCGCGCTGTGTGGAAAGATTGTTCTTTGATCGCTTTCTGTATATAATTTGTTCACAATTTAAATACGATTATTTTCATCCTACTAAAAGAAACGATGTGAAGTTGATATTTTAGTCACTGGCTTGACTTACTGATGCATAAACAGTATTGAACGATTTTGAGAGAAAGATTACCTGTCTGAACTTGAACAATTACACATCAGAAAGTGTTGCTTGGTAGCTCGATCCGAGGCCAGCTCTGTATTGGCCCAAGTTGAGGAAACACTCGGTGAAATGTTTGGAAATTTCCAGAGAAAATAAAATTAACCCATTGTTTCTTCGTTGTTTCTTCAGAGAAAACAATGGTGTTTGAGACTCACTGTATGTCATGTCCATGTAATAATAATAATAATAATTCATCACATTTATATAGCGCTTTTCTGGACACTCAAAGCGCTTCACATAGAAGGGGGGATCTCCTCAACCACCACCAATGTGCAGCATCCACCTGGATGATGCGACGGCAGCCATATTGCGCCAGAACGCCCACCACACACCAGCTTACTGGTGGAGAGGAGACAGAGTGATGAAGCCAATTGGTATATATATGGGGATGATTAGGAGGCCATGATGGACAGAGGCCACTGGGCAAATTTGGCCAGGATGCCGGGGTTACACCCCTACTCTTTCGAAAGACATCCTGGGATTTTTTGTGACCACAGAGAGTCAGGACCTCGGTTTAACGTCTCATCCGAAGGACGGATGTACTGAACTCTTGTTATTTAACTATGCTAACATAAATTCAATTTCACATTCTAGGGCACCTTTAAGAAAATTAGTTTTTTGAACATTAAATGATGTAAACACATTCTAGTAGACTCAATAAATAAAATTCTGAACTTGTAAATGAGCATAATAGGACTCCTTTAAATTCTTAGCTGGTCGCTCTTTTCCATGCAACTACAATAAATAAGAATTTATGGTTCTTGTTATAAACAGGAGGCAAAAGCACCATAAAAGTAGTAAATACAACTCCCAAGTCATCTAAAAAAATTACTGGGTGAAAATGTTTTTTTCTTCTTCTTTTTTTTCTCATAGCCTTTGCCGCAGAGCATGGTGGCCCGTCTTTGTGAGTCCAAGAAGGTCTGTGGTGCAGCTGACACTCAACTTCAGGTACCAGATCTTCTCATTCAACAACGAGAAAGATTTTGAACATAACCTTTTATTATGGCCCATAACTAATGTGGTAATCAGTGAAGCTCCAATGTAGATGGTGAAATCAGGCATAAAAAAAAATGTTTTAATGAATTTTATTCATTTGAAATCATTTAGGTAATAATTTTGTTTAATAAAAAATATTTTTAATTGGAAAAAATACTAGATATAAATCTAATATTGACTATATATAATGCAACATTTTCATAAATGGTTTGGTATCTGAACACAACATTTCTATAAATGTTTCTCTTTAGGTTTTCTATGCAATCCTGGATCAAGTTTATCATGGAAAACCACAAAATCGATCAACAACAGATATCATGATAGACATGCAGAAGAAGTATTATGGCCTGCCATATGTCACCAAGACTGTAAGTGTGTTTCATTTGAATTACAAAATAGTGTTGTCACGATACTAGAATTTCTAACTTCGATACGATACCTTGAAAAATATCGATATTCGATACCATTTTCGATACCACGGAGAAAAAACTGCCACAATATTAAGGGGGTATTTTTTTAATTTAAAGCTAAATATAACAAGTCTAGAACATGACAATGAGGTATATTTTACACGAACAAAAATGTCCTGAGTTCTATTTGTTTATATTTTTTAATTGGACCAGAGCTAACATGATGTATTTTTATTACCTACTGTTATCAAAGATTAAAATATACTGTAACAAAAAAGCACTTAACAGTATCAAATTGGAGGATAGAGAGTCAGTAATGTATAATAATAAGATTAAACATTCAATTTTCAGTTAAAGGCATGTCATTATTGAATTTAGAGATGCCATTGTCTAGCTGTTTAGTTTAATTAATATCTGTGTAATCAAATTGATGATAATAGCTAATGAAGGAAAATTGCAGAATAAATAATACTTTTTGAATAAAGTTAAATAGGCACCAGTTAATTTACATTTGACCACAGTTACAATATTTACTTGTCTAAGATTCCTCAGTCAGATTATGTTAACTTTAAGAATTAAAACGAGACAACACAGACTCTTATCAACAACAATACTAGGCCATCTTGGTTAATGTTTCAGAAAAGTTCAAATGAGAAGAGTTACAGTGTTTTTTTTTTAGCAGTGGGGGCAGGTCTGTCCAAACAACAAACACCCCTGATGCTGAGCATATGCTGCTAAATAGTAGCCTACCCCTGGAGCCTGTTCCTTAAGTCTGTTTTCTCCTATACAATAATTTTAAAAAATGAGTGATGTGAGGGATTATTGATAGTCAAACAATCTGTTGGGTGCCAGCAACCCGCTCGCGTGTCCGCGCTATTCTCCGACATGCCCGCTCGCGGTGTATAGCTCGTGTCCACGCTATTCTCCGACTCCGACATGCCCGCTCGCGGTGTGTTTTTTACGCGTGTCCGCGCTATTCTCCGACATGCCCGCTCGTGGTGTTCTTTATCAATCAACCAAAGCCGGTCGCGGGGGCGCCGCCCTCGCCATCTTTCCATTCACTTCACTTTTGCTATTTAACCAGAGCGAATGAGACGAGTGCGTCACGTGTGGTGTTTGTAAACGCGCCTTTTGAGAGAAGTGAAAGTGACTGCTCGGCTAGTATCGATACTTCGGGAAATTAGTATTGGGACCGTTCAGATATTTTAGTATCGATATTTATCGAAATATCGATATTTTTGACAACACTATTACAAAATATAATGGGTGCAATGTGTATTTTTTTACCAATGTTATAAAATACTCTATTTGTTTTGAATGTCAAAAGACATAAATGTTGACATAAATTTTAAATGTTGAAGCCACCATTTTCTGCTTTTTTCTGCCAACCCATTAAGTAGAACTGGCAAAAAAAAAACTATTTTCAAAACCAGGTTAAGGATAACTTTGAATGATTTATTTAATGCCTCCTAGAAATCATTGCTGCACAAAAAGCACATCTCTCAAATGTAGGTGGTCTGTTGCCCTGAAATGAAGTGATCCATTGGCGTTATTGAAGTTAATGAATGTTTGGGTATCGTTCCTTGACTAATCCTTAATAACATCTTATACTCCCCTTCTGAAGTACAAAAACAGATCAACACACCAAGGTAGTTCAGTTTTGGCCGCTTTCCTGCCCTGTGGTTTTCCACACAGACACTGCACGGTTAAAGGATTAAAATGCTTTTCTCCGGTCTCCGGCCCTTTTCGGGGCCCTTTTTTTGCAATAACAAAGCAGAGATATACTTTGAAGAAGCGCTCCCTGGGGGAAATATTTGAAACTCTTCTTTCAAGAGTCTATTTGGAAGGGAAAACATAGTTTGAATTGCTTTTCTTAGCTCTTCGACAGCTGTAGAGATGGCCGCCTGAGAGCTGGAGCGATCTAAAACACATATTTTATTTTGGAATGGCCTTCATAAACCGTTCATCCTGGCCTGTAATTATGTGGAGCCACTGGGAATCAGGCCTCCCCCCAACTCTAAATATTCCCTTCTCTCTTTAATTGCTTCAGCCGTAATGTCTTTACCATCGTCTAAATCACCCAGCTTCCCCCTTCTTATCCGTTATTACTGCCTCACGGGAACGCAGCTAATAGTATGCGTGTGTCTTTCATTCCTGTAGGATGCATGTTTTATTGACTATTAAAGGACAAATGAAAGCTTTTCTCAGGCCACATATGGCTGTAAAACCCTCGGCATGCAACTCTATTGAAGTATCACAGCTGTTTTGACAAATTATATTGTTGCAGTAAGGATATAAAATTTGATTTTTACCTGACAAAGTTTTGGCCCGAACAAACTTTTCCGTTACACACATAGGAACATTTTAGTGTTCCCACCTACAACGTACACACTACTCTTCAAAAGTTTGCGGTTAGTAAGATTTTTTAAAAAGGTTTTAAAAGAAGTCTCTTATGTTCACCAAGACGGCATTTATTTGAACAAAAATACAGTAATGTCAGATATTATCTCTTTGATGTGAAAGCAGTGTCACATGATCCTTCAGAAATCATTCTAATATGCCGATATGCTGCTATTGATAATTATCAATGTTGAAAACAGATGTTGTGCTGCCTGATACTTTTGTGGAAACTTTTTTCAGGGCTTTTTGATAAATATAAAGGTCAAAAGAACAGCTTTTGTTTAATTTCAGGATTTAGTTTGCCCATTTTATTGTCCACCAGGGGGAAATTTAAGTCTTATTGCTTAACAAAAATAGCACACCTCAACGAGCTGTAAAATTTGAGCTATCATACCACAAATTGCAAGGGACGACTTAGGCACTAAAGATTTATTACTGAGGTTTGTTCAAATCACTAACCCTAAAATGAGTTATAAAAGTGATGCTTGACCATTAATAAAGATTGTGGCAAATGATGGAGATGGTTAATGACTCGCAGAGAGAGCCGTATTTACAGTTGTTTAACTTTTGCCGATGTTGATTTCGGTTTACTAGGGCATTAATAGTGTTCTGGAAGATAATGTCAGCTGTTAGAAACATGGACCAGATGGAGGTTCTTGTCCTGTTGCTAATATTTGGCAACATTCACACACAGTGTCACATTCCTCTGGCCGCTGAGATACATGATGGGATGCAAAGAGGGTACACGTCCGGTATTACCGTGTTCAAGTTGGTTCGATTTTATTAGCTCAAGGCCTTTATGCAAAGTACTGTAAATGTGACATTCTTATAAATGTAGATTTTGAAGTATCTGGTGGCCTGCAGCCTGACAGAACCCATTTGCAGTGAAAATATTTCCATAACCCAATACAGATTTTAGGCAAGTGTTGATAGTCAAGTAGCTGTTCTGTTTCGCTAATGTTTAGCTTTCAGATTTTACATCTCTGCAGGAGTGCGTTTGGGCTTACTGAAGTCATTAGAGGCCATATGGGATATGTCTTCTTGCTGATACTCTGGGGCTTAAGTCTGTGTTCTACAGCAGTTTCACCTTCCTCAACCATAATGTGTCTCTCATAGTGCTGTTTACACAACCCTGGCTGTCTTCATCAACCTCGCAGTGAAACACTTACACACACACACACACATTCTGCGTAAGAACAGACTGTCCAGCATGTCCCTTACTAATCATTATAGCCAGATGTCTTTGTGGAGTCCTTAATATTCTGTAGCATGATAGCAATGCTTTTATTATGTGCCAACTACAAAAGCATATAGTTATATAACACGTGTATCTGTAAGATTCCTATGTTCAGGAGGTTGTAACACTGTGAAATGAATCATGTATTTAGCGGATAGGCCTAATGAATAAGCCTAATGTGCCTAATATTGCCCCGGGCCCTGTGATAGGAGAGGAAGGTCGTCTATGGTATAAAGCCTACTTTGTTTTGTTTGTTGCTTGGTTTATGCTTTGTTTGTTGCTTTTTGTTGTTTTGTTTGTTTCTTGGTTTTGAATTATTTTGTTTTTTGGTTTGTTTGTTTTCGTTGTTTTTTTGTTGCTGGGTTTCTTGGTTTGTTTGTTTGTTTTTTTGTTCTTGCTGGGTTTCTTGTTTGGTTTTTGTTCTGTTTTTCTTGTTTGGGATTTTTGTTTGTTTCTTAGTTTGTTGTTTTGTTTATTTTTTGGTTTGCTGCTTGTTTTGTTTTTGGTTTGTTTAGCTTGTTGTGGGTTTTTGTTTGTTTGTTTTCTTGGTTTGGATTTTTGTTTTGTTTGTTTCTTGGTTTCTTATATTGTTTTGTTTGTTGCTTGGTTTCTTATATTGTTTTTGTATTGTTTTTTTTTTGTTTCTAGGTCTGTTTGTTTTTCTTTTGTTTTTTTCTTGTTTTCTTTTTTTTTTCTCCTCCTGGTTTGGTTTGTTTCTTGTTTTTTTGGTTTGTTGGTGTGGATTTTTTGTTTTGTTTGTTTCTTGGTATTTAGTTTTGTTTGGTTTTATTTGTCAGATACAGTAGAGAGTCACAGGGTTTTGGGCAGTCGGGACAAATTCAGGTATGTGTATCCTGCATGAGTACCACGGCAGTGTCAAGACACCGTGAGACCCACTGAACAAAAGTGCCTTGTACAACAGTACCTTAAGTTCCTTGAAACCCGCAGCATTATTCAATGTGTTGATGTAATTTCCACTAAAACAGGAAGACAGGGCGGGACATATCAAGCAGCTCCTCCCCTTTTCTTTAAAAATAGCCAATAGCGTTTTGTTTATATCACAGACAGCTCGGCCAGAGCCGATGAGCTCGCTAAAGCCGCAGTTTCCTTCTAATCTCCTCCATATCGCTTTAAATATAGAATTCTGTGCAGAATTCAGATGGGTCCGATCCGTTTCTGGTCTGCGCCGACTCGCACATATGATCCCGACTAGAGCATATGCTCTTGTGTCTCTGGATTGAAGCAGACTGTGTGTATGCTGCGGTGGTTCATGTGACTCTAGCGTGAAACCAGACTTCATTCGCCACAATGGAAAGCATATACACTGTCTGAATCGTTACCTATCCCTGGCCTATATAGTGCAAGTGCACTATGTGCTATTTACCATGTAGAAAATAGTAAATGTGTGAACAAGTGACTAATATCAGCCGCAGCTTAAGCGTCTATTTATAATGTAGAGGCCGGGACGCTTTAGATTCTAAAGAGTATTTTATTGGACAGAAAATCTGATGAGGAGCTGAAGTGCAGAGTGATGTCATCAAAATCATTAATTCATAATTGGCAGAAGTGAGAGATGAAGTTTTGAATGCTTATATTTTCTAAATGTGAATTTTGTCATTGTTTTGGAGCACACTAGCTTATTGATAACAGTAAGGCTAACATATTCATAATAGCAGTTACAGTCTGATCATCCTCCTTGTTGACTTTTTGAACCCAGCTATTTTAGATTAGCTGTAGCTATAAACCGATTTTATCATATACCAACAGGATTGTTGCCCCTGTATTCACTGCCATATCAAGCGTAGTGAGCTCGGTTCATTTCCTGCAGGGATAATGGTAACAGCGGGTGTCTAAGCACGCCTCCATCCCTGAGCGATGCGTTTGAACTACTGAGCTCTTTCAACACAAATCTAGCCTGTGTTTTTATGGCCAAATACTTCCCCACCTTGCTCCCACCCAAAACATTATCACTGTCTTTAATTTGCCTCAGAGTAAAGTAGCCATGGAAGAAGGCTTTGTGCCATTTGTGCTCTAAGAATGTAAATATTTAGTGATGAATATGGTCCTGGGGGCATTGTGTGGCAATACCTTAACTTGACTCTTCCATTTAACTGGGTCAGATATTGAGTGTTAGCATCAGCATGTTTCCAGGTTAAGAAATAACTTGGCAAGCGTTTACAGAGATGTAACAGGAATATTCCTACGGCAGCTTGTGATTAGTTCACCTGCATCTGTCTCTGCAGGCCTGGCAGCTGAGGTTCAGTCATCTCATCGGCTATGGGGCGAAGTACTACTCGTATCTGATGTCACGGGCCGTGGCCTCCATGGTGTGGAAGCAGTGTTTCAATAAAGACCCCCTCAACAGGTTTGTGAAGAATGCATTAGTTAAATCGCCCTTGTATTGCCACTGTTTTGTTTTTTTACTCTAAAGTTTTACAAAAAAATAAAGGTTCCAAAAAGTCGTTTTTGCAGTGATGTCATAGAAGAACCATTTTTGATTCCTTAAAGAACCTTTCAATGAAAGTTCAATTTGTTTTTGTTTTTTTGGAAAAGCATAGGGTTACATGGAACCATATATCCCATTAAAAAAAGTGTATGTAAGCATGAAAATCATTAAATTTGATTTCGTGAAATGTGTCAAATGTGTGATGAATGTGTTAACATGTAAGAGTGCACTAACATAAAGATGGCCTTAAAGTTAACAGGCGCAGACTGTAAACCACAAAACTCCTGTTTTCATTTCATGGGGTCTTTTAAAATACCAGGATATCTTAACTACTCCACTGTGGGTTTGTTCTTTAGCACTTCCTTTTGTTTGGACAGTTTTGGACATGTCTGGCAGTTAGAGGGAACATAAGGGTTTATGGGCTTGGATTGTGGGAAGCATGCTGGTAGTGTGAAGTAAACCTCTGTCTGCTCACGTTGTTGCAGGGAAACCGGAGAACGTTACCGTAGAGAGATGCTGGCTCATGGAGGAGCGAAGGAACCCATGCTGATGGTGGAAGGTAAGAAAAGAAGTCTGCACCTGAGACAATGAACACAGAGTTAGTTCAGTCACTGCTATTTCTGTGTCCCTTATAGAGTCGACATCCAAACTGACCTCATGTTTCTCGTGTTATAGTGAATAATTATTCTGTGCATGTTAATTATGAAGAAATCGTCCCCTTAATGTCAAAATGTCATTACACTTAATAATAGCAGACAAGAACAGATTATGTTGAATATACCACTGTAATAACAGAATAGCAGGATCTCTACTAGATGACAAGTTTCCCAGCCCTGGTATTGCCCCATGTGAGCACCAAATTAATTATCAATATCTGTATGATGCCCCTTATGCCAGAGTCCAATATCTCTGGAGCACATTTTTATGGACTTTGATGGTTTTACAGTTACAAATCCGTAAGATTTGACTTTTATTAAAAAATATTTACGTCATCCATTTCTTAAAAAGCTTGTTTACAAAAGAGTATAGTCAAGTCAAGTCAAGTCACATTTATTTATATAGCGCTTTTCACAATACAGATTGCATCAAAGCAGCTTCACAGTGATAACATGAAAGTAGTACAACACAGTTCAATAATATTGTTGAATATTAAATATCCCCAACTAAGCAAGCCAAAAGCAAGGCGACAGTGGCAAGGAACCAAAACTCCATCAGATTGGATGGAGAAAAAAACCTTGGGAGAACCCAGGCTAGTCAGGGGCCAGTTCTCCTCTGGCTAACAATCATAGGGTTTTAAAGAAGCTTTACAGTAAGTGCATATCAGAGAGTACCTGGAAAAAATACATTTAGTTAATCATGTAATATTTAGGGGATAACATATCGCCGGCGTTGAGTCGTCTCTTCGCAGGCGTTGAGTCGTCTCTTCACAGGCGTTGGTCTTCTCATCACAGGCGTTGAGGCATCCGAAATCCCCGTGAGAGGCAGGATACCAAACTGGAGCCTACGAACGCCATTTTTCTCGGGACAAGCGTCCCGAGATAACAGCAGAAAGGCAGATGGGAAATAATTAGCATAGCTGATGTTCATAATGATTTCCATTACACGGGAGTAGGTGTTAGAAAACCATAATCTCACAACTCTCCGCAACCCAAACTCTCCGCAACCCAACCGCTCATTAAAGCGGTTGGGTTGTTGTAACCGCTCATTATAGCTCATTAAAGACTAAAATTAGTAAGGAATTAATAAGTCCAGTGTCTCTGACGCATATTTTGTTGGACTGTGATGATTTTAACTCTACTAGGACTCTTTACTTTTTGGTTGGTTCTTATGAAAAGATTTTTAATAAAGTGAGGATCCAGATTTAGTTTTAGAATCTTATATCAAAAATAAACCTTTTATTAAAAAATGTATTTGTTGGTCACATAAAGCTTTATTTATTTTATTTATTTAAACTCACCATGCATTTTATATAACTCAATTTTAAAGAAAAAAAATTAATAAATACTATATAGACATTTTTTTTAAACTATTAAAATAACAAAACCACAACAAAACTGAAATGAAAATGGAAAATATTGAAATAAAAACTGATTCAAAATATTAATAAAAACTATAATAGTATCGCAATGATACTAAAATAACACTGGTTCACATCATGTTGGAATTACCATAATATACATTTCCACATAACAATCTTCTTTTTTTTTTAATTCACATTTTTTATAAATTAAAATAATATATTTATAATATTAGTTGTTAATTAATTTACAACATAAAAATAACATTGCTTATTTTCCGATTCCTTAACCACATGTATTTTTCATTATTAACGGTCCTGTTCAGAGGGGGCCTCCTCAGTTCGCCCCCGCCCCCCTTCCTCTGTGCCGGATCGCAGTGGAACAAGAGCCACCCTAGAGAGAGCCTGTAGCCCGGGCTGTTTTTATCTGCCGGGCTCCTCGCTGGCCGGATCCCAGGCCTCTGGTGCTGAAAAGTCCAGGCTGGATTAGATGGCATAGCAGAGAGAGGAAAGTGACGGACTGACGGCCATGCTGACTGAAGCCTTGTGTTCTCCAGCCATGGGCGGCACAGAGGCGGCTTTCATGGCCCTCAGCTTTCCCAGGGACCTCTATTTTAGTGCCGAAGGACAGACTGAAAGAACAATAGCACAGTCGAGCACCTGCGCTGGGATATGTTGTAGCGCTGTAGCACACAGATGGTGACATGCATGAGTTTTAGATACAGGATCACAGGAAGGTCGGGTTCACCTTACTTTCAGATGTTCTTTGATGGGGTTTCAATTCAAATAGTTTTTGGCCTTTACAGCCACGTACACATTGCATTGTTATACATCAATATGCAATCACAAAGAAGGGCAGATCTCATAAATAACTTTAGAGACACCGGATTGTGAGAGTGAAGGAAATATAGTGGCTTGTGTCCTTGTGCTGCCAAAACAGTGCCGACCCGCCAAGGCAAAGACTACATGTAAACACTTTGTACAGACGATCAGATGTTCTTTCTTCTTTTAAAGCTCTAGGTCCACTTTGGATCATCTCAGATCATGCTGGAGAACATGATCATCCGGTTTTGTTCATGTAGCTCAAGTGCTGCTGGCTTCGAAGCAAAAGAGAGACGCACCAAATGCTAACTATTCTTTAAAGACATTTGTTTATTTTTCAACTTTACTCTAAATTAAAATTAGCGAAATGCTAAATGGAAGCAAGTCGAATTTGGAACCTCACTGTATCTTATAAATAATATTTACGTGAACAATATGTTTTCCAACGTTTTCATATAGACTATAAGCCACATTATTCATGTGCACAGTGGCATCATCCATGAAACTTGAGCTTTCTTTTTATTTTTTGACAAAGCTTTGAGACCTCCAGTTTTAATTACAGAGTCAATGATGAAGTAATTTCAGCCTTCAGGTAGATCATGAGCTTATTGCTTTCAACTCGTAACATGTTTCAAATAGTTACGAACGTCAAAGCCGTGGAGAAACCAGAAAATCTCTTCATCTGCTGGGAGGGAGGCTGTAATTATCTTCTTAGTCTTTAAACATTGCTCAACCCGAGTCTAAGCAGTACGCATGGAGACCAGGACTGCTGGAACTCTCTTAGGAACGCATAACGAAACATTCAACTCAAGAGATTCGGTTGCATAATTCAGACTCCATATCGTATCTTGTGTCAAGTCCTCGTTTGACCTCTTGATAACCCTTGCCTCTTTCGTATGAAACCCAAACCAGCGCTACCTGAGTCATGTTCCACCATGTCTCGCTGTGCCCACGTAACTGCACAACCTCAAGGTGTGGCGTACGGCACAGGAGCCAAAGAACAGCGTTTAAATGGGGATTAATTGAGGAGAGATGAGTCTGCCTCACTTTGATGTGTCTTTAGTTTCATCATCCTCCAATCCCAGTCTTCTGACCAATCACACAGAGCCTCCTCATCCTCTTGTTCTCTATGGATGAATGAAGCTCTCTGTGAAGGGAAGGTGTTTGAAAAGGCATGTCGGACATTCGTTCTGTGGTTGTCCTCCATTTCAAAGCACACACAGCTGGATTGTTCAGAGCATCTTGAACCATAAAGTACCTTTGATTCATAATAAAACACACACAATGCACCTGCGCTGATAAATATGGTGACTTTACTCCATCCATCCCTGCAAATGTTTGATCCTGTTAACCGTGTAATCATGTTCCCACGAAAAAATATAAATTATTCCTCCGTGGTAGGGTTAAACATTGGGGTTTTTTAATATATAGTGTATATATATTTATTTATATTTAAAATAAATTGTGTGTGTGTATATGATTTTTTAATATATATATATATATATATATATATATATATATATATACAGTTTTCTTTTCTTGAGTGTCACACGATTCTTCAGAAATTATTCTTATATGCTGATTTGGTGCTCAATAAACATTTCTTATTATACTTAATAGATTTTTTTCAGGACTCTTTAATGAAACGAAAGTTCAAAAGATCAGCATTTATTTGAAATAGAATTATTTTGTAACATTATAAATGTCTTACTGTCACTTTTGATCAAGTTAATGAATCCATGCAGAATAAAAGTATTCATTAAAAAATAACTTACTGGCATATGTTCTATATAGACAGACACACAATAACTAAGCTGAAGAAATGTTGAAACAATCTTTTTTTATACAGAGTAAAAGGCTTTATACGGCCTTGGAAGTGATAGTTATAGGATTGCGCACAAACATTCACACATTTTAATTGCTCTAATTTATTTTGATTGGATCATGTAAGAGCTCAGAAAAAAATAAATAATATAACCCAACTCTTTAACATCAGGAATATGAAGTTCATTCTTTCACATTTATCTGATATCTTTATTCTCACTGGATATGGGTCTTAATTTGTATATTTTTGGTTTTGAAATGGAAAAAGAATCTGAGTCTGGATAGGCTTGTAGTCTGAATCCCCTCTAGAGTGAACTCAGGAAATGAACATCATTATAGAAAGTGGCATTGAAGCTGGAGACGTCTAGTCCTAGTGTGATCCATTCAGAGATTAAAGAACAGTCCGTTACATCTTTAGCTCTCTGAACAGCATCTGTGGCTGTAGCATTCAGCTGGAAACAACACGAGGACAGTTAGGAGTAGTACTTGTCTCTCTTTATCTGTCATGTCCAGTTCATCTTGTGCTTAAAAATCCACCAAATCCAGATCACAAGTCTATGGAATCTCCAAAGGGGACAAGATGATGGAAAAAATAAATAATAATTGAAGGAAAAGTTCACTAACTGTTTGTCATTGAAATAAAATGAGGTTGGAGAAAAATATATATTTCTAAACTTTTGTGAATGAATGCAAAGTTTCTTGGGGGAACGCAACAGTTTTTTGAGAGAACCAAATGTTTTTCTCGTGGAAGGCAAAAGTTTTGTGTGAAAACGCAACATTTGTCAATGGAATACAAATCTTTTGAAGATAACGCAAAGTTTCTCGGTGGAACGTAAATGTTTTGAAGATAACGCAAAGTTTCTCGGTCGAAAGCAAATGTTTTGAAGAGAACGCAAAGTTTCTCGGTGTAATGCAAATGTTTTGAAGATAACGCAAAGTTTCTCGGTGGAACGCAAATGTTTTGAAGATAATGCAAAGTTTCTTGGTGGAACGCAAATGTTTTGAAGATAATGCAAAGTTTCTCGGTGGAACGCAAATGTTTTGAAGATAACGCAAAGTTTCTCGGTGGAACGCAAATGTTTTGAAGATAATGCAAAGTTTCTCGGTGGAACGCAAATGTTTTGAAGATAATGCAAAGTTTCTCGGTGGAACGCAAATGTTTTGAAGATAATGCAAAGTTTCTCGGTGGAACGCAAATGTTTTGAAGAGAACGCAAAGTTTCTCGGTGGAACGCAAATGTTTTGAAGATAATGCAAAGTTTCTCGGTGTAACGCAAATGTTTTGAAGAGAACGCAAAGTTTTTCGGTGTAACGCAAATGTTTTGAAGATAATGCAAAGTTTCTCGGTGGAACGCAAATGTTTTGAAGAGAACGCAAAGTTTCTCGGTGTAACGCAAATGTTTTGAAGAGAATGCAAAGTTTCTCGGTGTAACGCAAATGTTTTGAAGAGAACGCAAAGTTTCTCGGTGGAACGTAAATGTTTTGAAGAGAATGTTAATATTCTCTGTGAAACAAATGTTTTGAAGAGAACGCAAAGTTTCTCGGTGTACCGCAAATGTTTTGAAGATAACGCAAAGTTTCTCGGTGGAACGCAAATGTTTTGAAGAGAACGCAAAGTTTCTCGGTGGAATGCAAATGTTTTGAAGAGAACGCAAAGTTTCTCGGTGTAACGCAAATGTTTTGAAGAGAACGCAACGTTTCTTGGTGGAACGCAAAGTTTCTTGGTGGAACACATGTTTTGAAGAGAATGCAAAGTTTCGTAGTGGAACGTAAATGTTTTGAAGAGAATGTTTAAAATTCTCTGTGAAACAAATGTTTTGAAGAGAACGGCAAGTTTCGCAGTGGAACGTAAATGTTTTGAAGAGAATGTTAATATTCTCTGTGAAACAAATGTTTTGAAGAGAACGGCAAGTTTCGCAGTGGAACCTAAAGTTTCTCAGTGGAATGCAAATGTTTTGTAGAGAACGCAGTTTTTAGGGGCAATGAAACACTTTTGCAAAAGAACGCAAATGTTCTTAGGGAACTCAATTCCATTGTGAGGGAATGTAGAATTTCTCAGGGGAACACAATAGTTCTGCAAGAGAACACACATTTTGTAAGCGAATGCAAAAACATTTAAATATATTTTGTCTTTCCATCTCCAATTTTTTGCATCACCATGTTCCCTTAGGAGCTCCGTACACATCTGTATCCAGTGTATAAGTCTGAAGAAAATTGAATCAAATAAAGCCATATTGTGATTGTGACCAGATTTCAGATTATCATCTCATAATTTAGTACAGAATCACAAATATTGACAGTACTAATTAATTATTCATTTGAGGGTCAGAGTTGCATGAGATTTTAGTGCAGCCTTTTGCAGTGTGGACTTGGTGTTTGTGTGTGTGTGTGTGTGTTTTAGAGGTGACCTGTGCAGGAAAGAGGGGGAAGGGATGAGGGCCTATTTACATTGGCAGCTCTACAAGGGGAAATGAGCAGACTTCAAAGCGCCAGCAGAGAGGAATTGTAAATCGAGTGTGCACAGTTTAGCAGGACGGCTCACTGTTACTGGCTGCACTGTTCACTGAGCAGGGCAGAAGTGTGTCAACCTGTGGAAGACGATATTGTCATAATGTAGCACAGGGAAGATAAAACCTCTGCACTTTTAGTTACCGCTTTTCTGCCGTAGTAAACGCTGCTCAGATTTACAGTGCTTCTTTGAAGTTGACATTACTCAATGCAAAGTACATGGTAAACATTCACCTAAACAAGTCATTAATGCAGGAAGATCGCGCTGCTAAAACTGAGTGTACTTAACTGGAATTTGCCCCTCTTGTTTCATGTCCAGGCATGTTGCAGAAAAGACCCTCCATCGAGGACTTTGTCAACGCCCTCGTGTCTGATCTAGACCCTGACTTTGAAACCTTCATCATGGACTCGGAGGGCTGAGGGATGAGCATGTTTCGTGATGAGTTAAGCAGTGCTTCTTTATCTTCCCTGCTGTAATCAGTCTTTACTACTGGCTAAACAATCAGTTTTAATGTATTGAGGAGGGATGAAATTCATTAAAACAAAACTGAATGATCTCACAACTGTGCATTGTGGGATATATGCCAGTGAATTTCACAAAACCTGTCACGAAATTATACAGAAAGAATGTCTATTTTGTTTCAAGAAAAAAGTTTGCAGGAAATGCAGAATAAAATGTAATTTGTGAAGTATTTACATATCATGCAACATTGGTGGTACTACATTTAATTATAATAATTTGAATAAAAAGTGATTATTTAATATGTGATATATATATATGTAAATTCAGTAAATGTTTTGCTTTTGATATTTTTTTATAGTACAGTACAATGAAAACAAACCTAAAGTAAATCCTTTACTGAAGTTGGCGGAGAAATGTCTGTGTGTGTGTGTGTATAAGATATGTATATTGGGCTTTTTCTTTTGCATTTTTGTTCTGATTTTGGGATAAAATATGACCAGACCACAATATAACACATTTTATTGAATATAACTATAAAAAATGTTATATTCACCTATTCATATGTGATATAAAAGAGGATTAATATAGTTCTCAAAAAGGATCATGTGAATTTACTCAGGCCTCGTATATCTGAAAATACAGTGCTTTGTATATTAGACTTTGTATACTTTTCTTATAATCGTTGCATTGTTTTTAGGTATTTTTGCATGCCATTATATTTTCATTAAAACACTCAAGCAAATCTTGTAAAGTTTTATTTACAAATTTGACAAGACACAAATCTCATATGGTTTTTTTTAAAGTTCACCAACCATCAATACGAAAAGCAAGAGTGAAGGCACAGGATGGGTATCTACATTATAAAAAATATTGTCCTCCTATTTCCTATAATACAATATCTACAATTCACCACACTGGAGATCACTTGCACACACACATACACACACATGCACAGTTTGATCTATGGAACTGGAATGTACTGCAAAAGAGTCTGCAAACCATTCAGGTCGACTGCAACTAATACCTGCAGACAAACCTTGACTTCAACCCACCTGAACAGGTAGTCAGTGCCGGGGTACAAAACTAAAGGTCTAGTGATTCCTTTACAAAAGAGAGAATCTTTCGTCTTATGTGGTTTTGTTTTTAGACATTAATAAAGTCTCTTTAGGCCGCTGTTGACGTGGTGGTCACACACTGCTGGAGAAAGACGGCGAAACACATGTTCTCGGTGTGTGTGTGTGTGTGGCCTGATGTAATCTGAGATGGGATCTTCCTTTGCTCTTTCTACCTCCAGAGTGGCTCTCAGAGGCCAACAACAGGTGAGATAAGAGTAGGTCATCCTGGAACAAGACAAAAAGAGCGCAAGAACCAACATGTTAATCGCTTGGCACTGAATCTGTCAAAGTAAATTAAAGCTTGCTTTATGAAGTCTCTCAATTTATGTGAATTAGCACAGGCACAGAAGAGCAAGATTTGGGCTGGTCTCTTAAAGGGATAGTTCTCCTATTTTTTTATTCAATGGAAGTGAATGGGGACTGTGACTTCAAGCTACAAAAAGTGCTACAAAAGCAGTCTATATGACTGAAGCCATATGATGGTTTAGACTGAGATTCATTTACAGTTTCAGTTCCCATTCTTTCATTATATGAAAAAAAAAAAAAACAATGGTAGTCAAATACTATATATCTTCGATTGTGTTCCACAGAAGAAAGAGCTTCATACGGATTTGGAACAACAACTAGGGTTAAAAAAAAGTCATTTTTAAGTGAAGTATCCCTTTAAGGTAAATTTTGACAATGTTGTACTAATTCATTCCCTTGTTTTAGGCTTGAACTTAATTAAAACAAGGGAACAAATCAGCACAATGTGGCCACAATCTAGCTAAAACGTGGGAATTAATTAATCAAACATGTCACGGGAAGTAATTTTTCATTTAGACTATACATTTAAACTACTTTTTGTTTTGTTTTTGTCATTTTGGAGCTTGACAGCCCCAGTTCCCATTCATTTCATAATACAGAAAACAACAGGCATAACTTTGGAATGAGCCAAAATTGTTCATTCCAAAAAACTTTTTTTTTAAAACTACTGTCAGTTTCCCTTTTCCACTGCCTGGCACGACTCGGCTCGGCTCGCTTTACTTTTCCACTGCAGTTTAGTACCGCTTCAAAGTGGGGGGGATTATAGACTGATCGTTAAAGTTGCGCTACCTCTACTGCCACGACATCATCGTAAACGTGACACAAAACAAACACAAACGCACAACACAGGTGCAATGGAGCATATCGATGTAATGGTGTTCTTGATTCTAATCTCGGCATATGGATATTTTTCACTGTCGTAAATCCAATGACGCTGGTAGTGACGATTCTCTCTGACCAATCAGTGATCTGCAGTGTTTACACGTCACATTTTAGTATTGGTAGCACGGCTCATTTGGAACCTCAACCGATGTGGTACTAAAAAAGTACTAGGTATTGTGTACACTGTGGAAAACCCCCCAAAAGTGAGCCATACAGAGCAGTGGAAAAGAGCCAAAGGTTAACTTGAAACAAAAACAGAAATCTATGTAACAATATAATTCCAAACATCTTGATTCATCTAGTTTAAAAATCAATAGTCAGAAAGTAGGAAAGGCATGACTTCACGTGTTTCACACCAGCATGTTGTTTGACAGTCAAAAGGCCCTTTTATGTGTTTCAAAGGAAATTGAATCATTTGTTCCTTTCATGTTGAGCTTTTCTCCATAAGGCTTTTGTTTCCTGCGATCGCAAGTGTTTACACACACCACCCTCGGCTCTTGATGGCATAGACAGTTTGTCAGTCGCTCATTTACTTTGGCTCTCATAAACGAACACAGAAGCGGAGTGTTTCAACATCTCAGTTTCCATTCGGCTCACGTCTTGAATTCTGTCTAAATTCTGTTGCGAAATCTTAAGGATGTTAATATAGTTCAGCTTATGAAGCCAATGATAATATCCCTCCATTGCAGACCTCCCTGGATTTTATTTATTTATTTATTTGTTTATTAATATTTTGATTTCAGCAACACTACAATAAGGTTCAATTTGTTTACATTAATGTGTAGGTGTCACGATCTAACAATGAATAATACTTACAGCGATTATTAATTTTGGCTAATGTTAATTTCTACATATACACTACTGTGAAAAAGTAAAAAAAGTGATATTGTAAGACGCATGCGTATTAATGCGTACTATAGCACACACACGCAAGGTCTCTCCCTCTCTATCGTTCGCGCGCTACACGGGCACACACACACGCAAGGTCTCTCGCTCTCTCCCTCTCTGTCATGTGCGCGCTACATGGTTTTGAACATAACATACATACATATTCACGTAGCCTTTCGAAAACGAAACCTATAATATATAAAAATATATATTAAAACCTGTTAACCTTCACCAGTGCGTGGGCGCTCTGTAGCGTTTTTTTTTTTAAATAGTTCAAAGTTACTATCATATTTAATGTTATTAACTTGACAAACTATACATCATTAAAACGATATAAGACTCAAGTTTCAGTATTTGACCACTATTGTATTCTGAGAAACTTATAGTGACAGTTATGTCTTAATTTGTGTCAGGAGTTATGAAATTAAAAAACGAGTCGTTACCTTTAATATGAATTATGAGCGTCAGCTGCTCTCATTCAGAAAAAAACTCCCGTGCGATCGTCATGACAGTGCTTGACAAAACAACGTCCATCAGGGCTTTTAGCTCAAACATGTGCAGATTTGGAGAAATATTGATAGATTCTCATAAGTTTACATCAGATTTCTATAGACAGGAATAATATTTATTGAATTTATACCCAAATGCGTCGATGTAATCATTTTGAGCGCTGGATACTCTGATGTACTGTGTTATCCATTCATACTGAAGTCTGAGGGCGCTGTTTGCACAGTAAAGTCCATATATGGATCACATGAAGAAGAGCCATAATCATGTGACATTCAGGAAGTCCTGACACAACAAAGCTATCCGAGATCGCTGTAAAGTGCAGATAAAGATGTTTTGAAGACAATAAACATGATTGCAATGATATTTGATTTACCTGTGTTCTTCGAGTCATGTCAGGTATTTTCATAATAATAGATTATATGTATAATGTAATGCTAATCGAGATAGACTTTCAAATTGTGCAGAATACAATAAAATAATATATTTTCTATCTGATTTTTTTATCTGAAGCCAAATCAGATTACAGAAAGTTATTTAAAACACTCGACTTGCGCTGTAAAGTAAGTTTGGAGCACAAACATAGTTTTATTCTCATAAATTGTCGTGTATTGATGGTGTGCTAAGCTAACATGCTAGCTAGTACTGAGCACCTGCTACCTAACTTCGGTGTAATTTTTATGATTTTTTTTCTAAATAAGAATGCTTACTAAAATGTTTCGTTTTTCAAAAAGGGCATTTGATACAGTTTCACTGTGAAGTGAGAACTTTTATAAAAGAAATGAGGGATTGAAACAGTGTGAATTGCTAGTCGTTAGTGATTATAATGCAGACAAAAGAAAAGCATATTTAGAGCAATAAACAGGCTGGAGAGGTGTGAATATGTGCAGGGGAGACTGACACTGAATGGGGCTCGTTTTTGCATCACAAAACAATAGAGGCAATAGACTGAATAGATGCTTATAAGATGACAATAAACACCAGTCTAATCAAAATAAAGTCATATGACATGATCTTGAAAAACATTGAACTAAATACAGAGTTTTAGACTTATCATCTTCAGATTTTAAATATAACATGGTTAGACATGTGGCTTTAGCTGCAGTGCATTTCTAGATTGCTACAATGCCAACTTCAATTTTATTTTCATGAAGATGTTTCATAAAAATAAATGTATAATAATTTTACAAAACTTTGAAGCTATTTATAACTATTTTTTTCATTATGACAATAATTAATTCTACATTTACAATAAACTTCCAGGTGTCAGCTTTCAAATGAGATCTTACTTGTGCTTTTAGTACAAAGGGTTCATGAACTGTATCTGTTTCGGTTTGGGAATGCCATATCTGGGGATTTTTCAAAAATGGGGTTGCAGGTTAACAGGTTAACGATGAAATACGGGACAAAACATGATTTTTTCATAATAAGTCGGGACACTAAAATTAGAGTTGAAATACGGGACTGTCCCGGGAAAAACGGGACGTCTGGTCACCCTATCATGAAGAGATTGTAAAACTAATCATAACATACTAATGTAAAACATATGAATCGATCGTTTTAATCCACATTTTCTGAAGAGACACGATCGCTTTATATGAAGAACAGATTGAATTTAGCAGTTTATACTTTGCATAAGTTTGTTGCAAATGTGATACATTATTATAATTCAATTTACATGCATTTTGTGTTCTGTTAATGTAAATAAGCAGTAAACTTTAAAACTCGTCGAGTTGGTTTATGGTCTGTTAAACATCATGGTCTACTTTGTGGCAGCATGAGAATATGATATCAATTTGCCCAGCAATAGACCCAAAACACTTAAACGTCATAATTATGACTTCCAAACTATTAAATAGAAACTTCCCAGGAATCTAAATGCAGCATTGATTCACAAAGAGTCTTGTCCCTGTAATAACTTTTCACTTCGGACTAATTCCAGACTAATATCACTCACCTTCAGTTGTAGACAGCGTTTGCAGTCGAGGCCGACTGTTTGCCCCATCCTCAGACTCAGCTGGGCTCAGGCCTGAGATCTGCGGCTCTCGCTCCTCGTCCTCTTCACACGAGGAACATGTCTCTGGCTGGAGATCGTCTGTGGTTGAACTGGTCTGAAAAAGCGGCCAGGCCTCATCAGGTGCACCTCCCACATCTGTCTGGCTGGCTCCCAGAGATGGGTTCACCAGTCTGTGACAGGACAAAAAACAAGACTGTGTAAAATTTCATGGAGTTCAATGGTCTGGTTGAAACCAGACCATTCTCAGTTGTAACTGAGTTATGGTCTGGCAAAGCGTCATAGACAAATCATTTCCAGAGGGGCGTCACCAACGGACGTCGCGGATAGACCTAAACCCAATCAGAGCGATGAAGGAGATGACGTATGCAGAGCGGCGAAGAATCTCCGAGTGTTGTTCTTTGCTCGGTTTTTAACAAAAAGGAAACGTTCAAATGGCTTAAAACAGACGCGATAGCTGATTCGAACGAGTGATGTTCGACGGCGGCATCCATCTTTGTAATGTAGGCTACAAAATCTGCTTCAAAATCCCAGCGCTGACGTCATCGTGTAAAGCCCGCCCCAACGTTTCTGATTGGTGCCGCGATTACGGCGGATTGGAAATGAGCTTGAATGAGCTCTTTGCCAGACTAACTTTCAGAGCAAATCTAAATTTGCCGGAAGTTGTCTGGGTTTTCCCAGGCTAATGGAGGGATATAGTTCGGCCTAAAAGGAAAATTAAGTCATCATTTAATCAACCTGGTTTGGTGAAAAACATCTTAATTTCCAGATGAGTGGGAGTGAACTGAGGCGCTAATTGGGTTTCATGAACACACACTATGTACAGAAGACCAACAGCATTTGGATCATGTGACACTGAAGACTGGAGTAATGATACATCACAGGATTTATTTATTTTTTTAATTAAAATGTATTCAAATAGAAAATACTTATTTTTAATTGTAAAAAATATTTCATAATAACACAGACTCGGAAATAAATACGGACTCCAAACTTTTGAATGGTAGTGTAAGTTGAAAACCAACTGAAGTTTGTCAGAATTGGAAAATGAATCTGTAGAATATGATCTAAATCGCCCAGAGCTCCTTTAACGTCATGTAAATGATAAAGAACCCACCCTTCATTGAGACTGCTCTGCGAGGGAAAGGGCCGACACTCACGGCCACGGCTCTGGCTCCAGGTGTCATCGCAGCACAGAGACGGGATCAGGTGTACAGGACCTGGAAAACAAACCGCACATCAGTCTAATATCATGATGACAATCAACAGAACTGTGTGGGATTAATAAAATGCTCATCTGACTAACTCATTACTGGCTAACTCACATGTGTGAAACTCACCGCAGGACTGTCCTGATCCGGGACGGCAGTGACAACAAGGCCGCTGGGAAAACTCCAGGACTCGCCGGTCCAGACAAGACAACTCTGAACCCACATAAGGACCTTCATGGGACCTCAACGAAACTGAGGCATCGCCACATGAAACAACAGCAAAAACAGATACAGTATATAAAACTTGTGAAGTTTCAGAAGTTTAAAGGATAACAATTAACCACTTTAAAATAAAAAAGCATTAAAACAGCCTAAATCATGGTAAAATCCCTGTACCACACAAACTCGGGTGGCTTTTATAAAATAGCAGCAACAGTGGCATGATAAAAGACACCAATATTGAATCAATTATTGATATAGATACCGCTCAAATGTCTGAGGTCAGTAAGATTTTTATAAAGAAATTGATACTTTCATTCAGCAAGGATGCATCAAAAGTGACAGTAAAGACTGTTGAACTTTCTATTCATCAATTCAGCTTTGCATCACAGGAATAAATAACATTTTAAAACATATTATTAAAAAACTATAATAAACTAAAGCTGTGTCCCAAATGACGCACTGTGTACTTATGCACTAATATGTACTCAACAGTGTAGTGTATGAACTCTATAAGGTTATTTTGGCATTCAACATTGGAGTCTGATGCCCCTCCCCTTCCGCTACGTAATTAATAATAATAATAATAATAAGCTTTATTTTATAGAGCGCCTTTAAAAGCAGCTTCTCAAAGCGCTGTACATAAAATCACAATCCACCTGGAAAGACAACAAATCAAATTAATAAAAACAAAAAACAGGAACATTAATAATAAAAATAATTAAAAATAATTAAAAATAATTAAAGCTGCGACAGTCGCGCGCATGAAGTGCCCAACACTCCTCACTTCGTTGTTTCGGTTCATTAAGTGCATCATCCAGGTATTTAAAGTGCACTTGAATTTTCAGTGTGAACATTACTTTATACTACAAAATAGTTTAGTACGCACATTGGGACGTACCTATAGTTTATTTATTTTTACATCAGAATTTAAATCAGATCTGTCAGCATCATTGCGATTTCAACTGATCTATCAACCAGGTACAATAGCAGATAAATAAAAAATAAAATCCTTTAAAATTTAGAATGGTAACAGTAAAATGTAGTAGAAGCACCACTGCTATCATATAAGTACATTTGTATGGAGTGATTAGAAATACTTTCTATTATATAGCTATAATGTAATTATAAAATGATCCGATTAAGCTTTAAAGCACATCTGTCTGAAAGCCTGATAGGTCACCTGGTTTCTTCTCCAGCAGTTGTCTCTTACAGTAGATGACACACAGGATGAAGAGGGCGAGCAGGACTGTGGCCAGCGCACTGCAGATGACCGCCGCTAGAGCCATGTCTCTGGGACTGGTCACTGGAGGCTGGAGCGGGACAAGATTCACTCGTCCCATACCTGAAAGATACACACGAGACAGGAAGTGAGGTCACTGAGCGTCTCCAGATCCGTTTTTTACTCAATTACTCAACCTTATATTGGAGGATTTTTTTATTTTTTTTCTGTGGAACACAAAAGGAGATTTTAACGGAAGCTTGTTTCCGTCACGGAATAAAACAATTTAAAAGATAATTGCGACAATTCGGACTTTCTTCTCAGAATTACATGATATAAACTCGCAATTGCCAGAAGTCACCTAACTTATTTCGACATTTAAAATTTTCATTTAGTTAAAGTTTAAACAAAATAATATAAAAAATTTAATTGTACTAACTCGTATCTATATATATATACTCGCATATATATATTTATTTATTTTAAGCCAAAACTAATAAAAATTACAAAAGCACATGACAAAATTGCCAGAAAATTAAACGAAAATTAAAATGAAAACGGATACAATAAAATGAAACTCAAAATTAAGGATGTACCCGAAAGACGATACCTTATTCGAAAAGGTACGGATAATGAATAACGCTTTCAATGGAGCCCTAGGCCTAGAGGGACATGGTGATGGAGAAAAAATACATATTTCAATGATTTTGCATTTGCTCGCATTACATTTGGAGACTCTCGCAACTTTCTCAGGGAATGCAAACGATTGCGAGCGAACGCAAAAGCATTGAAATATAATTTCTCCTTCCATCTCATATTGTTTCAACATGTCCCTTAAGAGGCTCCGTAGAATGTGTTATTCATTATCCGTGCCTTTCCAAATAAGTTAATACATAATACTAAAATGACATTGCCCAGAAGGCTTAAGGCCCCAATATGCTTATATAAACTGTCATAGGTCTGTATGAATACGTAATAAGTGGGTGTGGTCTGAGGCTCCGCCTTCTTTGACACGGAAATCTTTTCAGGTAAATCTTTTCTGCTCAGTCTGTTCAAATCACACTGTATTCATCCAAACGCCACTCCTCGTCAGAATGTTCGCAAACAGCAAGTTGAGCAGCAAATCTCTAACCCTGAGCGAAGAACAAAGAAGAACTTCGCTGTGAGTGTATCGTGGCCTCAATTTGCCGTGGGTTCCCACAAGAGTTTCATGTAGGTTTTTATACTAGTGTTATAAAATCCATAACATCATTAAGAGACTTTCATGTTCTACTACACTTTCCTTTTTAACACCATGATGTGACCCACTCTGTTTCATCTTCCACTGAACTTGCCAAAACCAAAAGCCCGAGCTCCTGTGTGTGTGTGTGTGTGTGTGTGTGTGTGTGTGTGTGTGTGTGTGTGTGTGTGTGTGTGTCACATGTCTCCTCTCGCTGTGGCTGCGGCTGGGAATGTGCTCCAAAGAAAACGGGGTTTAAATAGCAGAAATGTCCTGGAGGTGAAGGGCACATTCCCAGCCTGCCGATAATTTTTCACCCCTTTACCCCGGGCCAGTCGGGCCTTCACTTGCCAGTCTAGCGAGCCCATTATTAAGAGGCAGATCAAGGCCATGGGCAGTCACTGCTATATGTTTGAAGTCGGTTGGGGAATGTGTAATCAGCCTGAGAAAACAGCTGCCACAGTCTGAAGGCACCACAGGATCTCTGATGTCACCGTCTAGAGAGCCTTCCCTACCCTGAAGACAACAGCCATCCGAGGAAAAGCCTGATCAAGTGACTGATCTAGCCTGAAGAAGGGGTTTTACACTCACTGTTCTACTGACACCGACTATTAAGTCATCGAGATAATTGGGGTTATCATGTTATCTGGTGTGTACATCAATGTATCCGTCACTTAGGACTTGGAAAATGGTAGTGTGGTGAGCTTTAAAGTGTGTACGTTCACATAAATGGTTATTTCGCTAGTAGGAGTTAATCAAGTAACAGCTATAGTTAGCTACTACTCAGAAACCCTTCGCAATGCGCTAACAACTACTTCACGTGAAGTGCACAGAAGACTCTGTATTCACAATAGACCATTCATTTCCTTCAAAGGGAATCGATTTTTAACGATAACTTATAAACGTTTAAAGACAGACCTACTGTGAGTTCAGAGGTTGTTAATCGATGGGATATGCTTTTGTTGAAAACGTCAGCCTGCATTATTTCCATTCATTTTTTTTAAATTACCAATGGAATTCCTAGTGAAAAACTACATTACCCATGATGCAGCTGTGCAGAAAATTCCACAGAGATATATAAGGGTGGGTTCTTTATCATTTACATGACGTTAAAGGAGCTCTGGGCGATTTAGATCATATTCTACAGATATAGATGCACTTTTAGCCCCTCTTTCTGTGGGCCTCTATCACTTTATATGTATGTTGCTGCCTTAAATTTTTAAGTACAATCAACTTGGATGTTTAACCCTTGTGCACTGTTCGAATTCTGTGTACACCCTTTATGGAGCGGGTCAAATTGACCCTAATTGGATTCAATACAATTCCTCAAAAATCACACTATGAAAAACAACAAAGATTTAGATACAAACTGTAAACTTTTAATATCAACATTTGTCAAACATTACAAAAACATTATATCTGAAAATATGATTTATAAAAATGTTTTTAAACCATTTTTTAAACCAAAATTTGACAAAATTGGAAAATAAACAGTATACTGACTTTTTGCATATACATTTTTTTTTACTTTATTATTATTATTATTATTATTAGGGGTTCAAGCACTTCAGTGCTGAAACCCTATTGTTATTGTTAATTTTCCCATCATGCAACATTCTCCATGTAAAACTGATCGGGCAGGACGAACCGTAAGTCGTAGAGACTTGAAACTTTGGGGGCTGGTAGTACTCACACAGCCTACAGCCTCACCAAGGCACGCCCCGATGGGCCCATAGGTGGCGCTACAGCGGGCAAAAGTACGAAATGGCTCATAACTCCTCAACCGTCGGGCGTAGGCTCAAGTGTCTTACATCGTTGGAATCCTTGGCTCGAGCCGGACAAGATGCATGCCTCGGATTGGCTCGCCCTTTGGGCTCCAATTTCGAGTAAATTGCGTTTTTGTGTAAAACCTACTTTTGCAAACTACTCCTAGGTTTTTGGCCTGATCAGAACCAAACCACTGCAGAAATATTCTCTGGAGTCCGATTGTCAATAATCATTTAAAAAAAAATTACATTTCAATTGTCGGTTGCTAAGGGGAACTAAAACGTTTGATGGCACCAGAGCCACTTTTACTAAAATGGTTATAACTTGTGAACGGAAAGAGATATTTTCGCTAAATTTGGGACACATGTTCATGAGCACAATCTGAGGTGGCATGAAAAAAATTGCGATGATTGGCCACTTGGTGGCGCTATAACATGGAAAAAAATCATGACAATGGTTATAACCGCATCCAAACGTTAGTCTAATGAAAGATGGCATGCAGTGTCTTTGTCCAGGGTACCTTGATAGTCTATGAGAACATTGGTGTAGCTAAAAAATCTCAGTATACGTCATCGGCAAAATGCCCTGAAGGAGCCTGAGACTTTTCAAGCCAGCGTTTTTTCATGGGAGTGACCTCCTTATTCTCCTGAATCCTTGCCGAGTCCAACAATACCAAACATGCCAGGTTTTGCCTTTTGGTTTTGTAACGTGTCATTTAGAGCTTAAAAAGAATTACTGTTATCTTCAAAGACCATTAGTCCGATCGAGACAAAAAAAAAATACAGGCAATTTGAAAACATAAGTAAATAGCTAAACAATAATGCCCAAATGTCAAAATTATGATAGGAACTGGAAAAAAAAATCCAATCAATATCACCGATGCATAATTTTTATGCTCTCATAAATATAAGTGTCTCAACTTCAAAACAAAATGAGATATTTACAACAAATTTGAGACATGTATATGGGCACACTTTTAGGACTACTAATAAAAGTGGTGCAGATCAGGCAGGTCAAGCTGCTATAACTGTCAAAAAAAAAACTTACAAAAAATATCATTCCTTAGTAAATTGCCTGTATTGGCTGTAAATGGTCTTTCCTATGATCTAAGGTAATTTATTTATTTATTTGGATCCCCATTGGCCAGTACAGAGGCAGAGGCTTCTCTTCCTGGGGTCCCAACAATTAAATACAAATACTACATTTAATCAAAAAAATAAAAAGTTAAGTCAATTAAACTAACATTCATTCCAAATATCAAAATCATCAATTTACTATATATAGTGCTTTTAAATGTTCCTTAAAATATTTTTTAAAAATCATTTTCCTTGTGTAGAGTGTCTCTTGTCAAAATGTGTAATATCAATGGTAAATCCTTCAATAGTTTCATTCTTCTTTACATTATACAGTCCGATGTTTTGCAGTGGTTTTCGAAATAAAATAAAAATCCCATTTATGCATGCCTGCTGTTAAAATCATGACTAGCACTACTATACAAAAATTGAGAGTAAAGGAAATTAGGAATTCTAGACACAGAAATATTTCTTATAAAACAAAGCAGAGACAATCTTTCACCTGTACATTTTTTGTCTATATGCACTCGACCAAACAACTGGGCAATAATCTAAGCTAGAACCATTGTTTTAGAAATACATTTGTAACCCGGGTAACCCAGGCCACCAGTAAATGACTTGAGTGTTGGAAAAAGTTAAGAAATATAAAGAATTAAAGTGTTCTACAAAGAAACGCGATTCATCCAATCACTGATTGTACTGCATTGACTGACAGTCCTAAGAACCAACAGTAGCGGCATATTCATTAGGCCCGCCTACAGTTCGCGCCGGTGCCGTCGTCAGCATTCAACAGACGGAATCAGATGAGAACAGGTCAGACAGGCAGCAGCACATGGAGCATTTCTCCACAAACTTCTTTCACAAAATCATAATCGAACGGGAACTGTGATTGAGTGCACTTGGAAACTTTGGATACGTCAGTCTGGTGTGTTGTCATAGAGAGAAAAGTGGAGTGGAAATCTGTATTGAATTTGGTTTTGGTGAGTGATTTTTTAAAATATTAAATCTGAATATAAAAAGACATATGAAAGATATAGCTAGATATGTCAATTTCAGAAATGATTTGATATGAGTAGGCCGCACTCACAGCGCGAGCTGAGCTAGTTAGCTAAAGCTACCACGTGTAACGATGCTTGTATCATGAGTTGAGACAATGAGTGATTTATGAGTGTTGATCTGTTCTATAAATGTCGATAAGTTAGATTAATGTGTCATTTGAGATGCGCATACTTAATTATTGTACGTTTGTCTTGTGTTTTGCAAGGCTGTGTTTCCTTGTTCTCAGTTTTTTCCTATGTGAACGTGATCCACAAGTATCCTGTTTTGAAACTATCTACTGGTAAAGATGTTTCCAATTTTCTTTTGTTTTTCGGACTCAAAGGACTTTGATTCATGGGATTTAGTGATTGATTGGTTTTATTTTTGCTTCTGAAATGGACAGACTTTGTTTTTTGTACTTGAACGACTGAGTCGTTTTATTCATGAACTTTGTTCAACTGAATCTTTTCATCTTTCCAGCATTTCCAATTCATATTGTGGAACATACTGTTTACTATTGACAGTAAATGTGTTTATTGGAAGGAATTCTGAATCATTGTGTTTTGAGTCGAATCCAATATCTGATTACATTTCTTCTTTTACATTTCATCATTCATTCATCCCAAAATAAATGACTAGTCGTTAAGGCTGTAAGGTTAGTCAACCAGAGAAATCCTTAGTCAACCAAAGTCCTGTCCTGCACAACGATCAGTCAACAAAATAAAAATAAAAAAAGATGCGACGTTTTGCATTTTTATTGAACATTTATTAAACAATTGTCATAGAGCATTTATAAAACAACAACGAAAAATCAATACTACATAAAACTATAATAATAAAATTACTTGAAAAGTGATTTTAGTAGTGATTTTTTTTAACTGCAAAGTGAGAAGTTCTGTCCTAGATCTATAGTGTCACAATCGCGCACCTGATCACACCACACGCTACAAAAAATATAACTGCTAAAACTGCCAAATAATGAAAAATCATAACAAAAGCTCTAGTTTATACTGGTGTATATTCTTCTTTACTTTCAAAGCTTTGGGTTAACTTTTGTTCAGCCGATCTAGGCATTTTAAAACACACAAACCCAAATAGCCTAAAAAACAATCCTAATAATTATAGCCTGTATAGTAGGAAGGCATATAGGTTTATTTTCATTTTGTTACATTATTTAGGCTATTTTCAAACGCGTCAAGTGTACAAATAAAAACAAAAACATAAAACACAATCTATTGAGTCAGTCTAATAAAGCAGTTAAGGCTACTTACAGATTTGCAGGCCTAGTCCACCTTTTTTATGTTGTGGACCAAAAACACTAACATGTCCACATTCTTGGGTAAAAGACAGCTCCTCGACTTAACAATAAATCCTGCTTTGGAAAATATGTGCTCTGCAGGAATGGAGGTTGCAGGGATGCAGAGCAGGCATCTTTTGTGCGCTCAAGTACGTTATTTCAAATGTAGGCGCACGGCATGCGCGCTCATAATGGAAGCGACGCAGTCGCGGTGCGACACGCTCATTTTTTCCAAGCGCGTTCGCGCCGCATCGAGATAAAAACATCTTAACTTTTCAGAATGCTGCAAGCGCACCGTAGGTCACGTGACAAGAACCTTAACAACAACAAGCTTAGAAACGACAGACGCCTCCGGAGCGCAACCGCCCTAGCGCTTTGGAAAAAGGAGAACGCGCCGCGCCTAGCGTTTTCTACACCTATATGTGAATGGCGCAGCAGCATAGCTTGCACTCCACAGTCTTGTCTTTTTTTGTAAAATGCAGCCAGACAAAAGATTTAGATTTCTTGGAGATTTTGTTGACTAAAGCCAAAACAAATAGCGTTCTAACTGAATGAATACAGCAAAACTACCTATATTCCTTACTGAGCACGAAGCAGCAGTGCAGCCAGCCGCAGGTGCGGTTCCCGAGTGTTCTACGTGGTGCGCTAAACTGGCGCAGAATAGCCTAAATTAAAACATTTAAATTTGGGGATAAAACATAGGCTAATTATATTTAAAATACAGTAATATATAACTGCTTATAAAGGAATAAATATCAGTAAATCAATTAATTTATTTCTGTTGGTAAAAAATTATGCAACTGGTCGACCAATGAGAATGAGAAGACGGCATCAACTGATTAGTCGACTAAACGACTAAAGTTGACAGCCCTACTAGTCAGTGATGTCTGTTTTGATTTATTGACTGTTATAAATTGTTTATATTTGTCACTCATCTTTCTGAAACAAACTACAAAGAGAACTAATTCCTTTTTATAAGGAAATAAATATAATTTTCTATTTGATAGCAATACCACTGTCACATGACGACTACCACAGGTCTGAGCTCGTCACTGTCATCACTGCAAAAAAACAAAACAAAAAAAACCTTTACATGTTAAAGGTATAGGGGAGGATTTTCTTTTTCTGGGTGGGTAGCCTATACTATTGGTCCACCTAAGTGTCAATCATTCTGGTGATATGTTTACGTAAGGCCGTCGTACGTGCTCGTCCCTATGTAGTTTTCGCTTTCTGCGCATGAGCACTTTCAGTTGTATTATGTGTGATGAGTTACGGTTTCAGCCGTTCCTTTGAAAATGGCTGAGGGTCGAAAGAGAAAAAATGTATACGAAGTGTATGATAAGAAGAGAAAGGCCGCAGAATATAGAAACAAGACCAGAGTGATTTTGGGTGAATATTTCACACGCTGGCGTGCGCTAAAAGCACAGGTTGGGCTTCCCACTGATGCCGCAGTCGCGAAAATTCTACTAGACAGGTAAAGTTTGTCATGCAAACTTTTTAAAATCCATTTAAAATCACTGCTAGTAAAAGTTAATGTAAGCTATGATTAGCGATGCTAGCCCTGGCACAAGTCATGCACCACGTAGACACGGTAAACATCTCAATTTGTCTAAAGTAGCCTTATGACCAAATGGTAAATGATATCACGCTGAAATATTCTAAAACCTTGTGTGTTCATTTTCGATAATTCCAATGTATTCACCATAGTATTTATTACACAAATGCAACAAGCTACTTCTCCATTGCATATCATGTCTTGAGTCCTCGGTCACTCAATCGATCAGTATAATAAGTAAATAAAACACAGAAGGGCATTTGACATTTTGTCTTGCATGAATGTTTTTGAGTTAGTTTATAATTTGCAACATAATTGTGCCACCAAACGTGACTACCCAAATTTGGATGCCCTTCCAAACAATCTACTTTGCATATCTGTGCGCCCTCTCGGGAGCAAATAGAGTGTTGCGCATGTTTATTTTTTTTTTAAAATTGGAGAGGGCGGGTCTTCTCTAAAATTCGGAAAGATCCTCCGCTATACCTTTAACATTGTGTCGAATAACATGGATTCATTGATTGTAATGACATGGATTGTGTCTAATGACATTGTGTCTTACATGGATTCATGGTTTTCTAAACAAACCTTATCAAAACATGGAGCAAATTCGACCTTTCGCGAGTTGGGGCGCGCAATGTTCCATGACGCATAATAACATTCCATTCGTAGGGTATTGACTGTAACCCCTTATTTACACTCTTAGTGCGTTAGAGCTGTGATGCTCGGCTACCGGAGCTGATTGCGCCCAATCTAATGAATGCTTGTGTTTACACCAGCCACGACGCAGCATTTCAGAAGCATCTCTCCACGCCACTTCCCTAAAGATAGGCGCCTAGTTTATATTCGACGGACACCATGTCCAAGCCACACCACACCGTATACAAAATAAGACTAAAAGTCAATTTCAAATATTTTGCGAACTAGTCCCTGTTTTTTTGCCCAAACGGGACCAGACCAGTCTAGGACAATTCTCTGGACTCTCTAGGTCAATAATTATCGAAAAAGTTGAACTTTTGCATTTTTCATATTGTTATAACAGGATGATTTAGAAAAGGGGCGTGGCAATAAAAACTCAAAAGCCTATAAATCATAAATAAAAACTCAGAACTTCACAAATTGGTGAGCATGTGACAACATAGTTAACAAACATGCTACATTTTATGGAGATCGGACCATAGGTGGCGCTATAACTGTTAAAAAGCTTTAAAACCATATATTTCTTAAGGTAAATTGCCTGTATTGGCTGTAAATTGTTGTTTCCATCTATTATGTCACTGGTTAGGGTTAAGAGGTGCAAAATGAACGTTTTGGGAGGAGCCTATTTTTCTAAAATGGCTATAACTCGAGAAGTAAATGATATCTTCACCAAACTTGGTACACATGTGAATGAGTTCAATCTGAGCTCACAGTAAAAAAATTGCAATGATTGAACAGTAGGTGGCGCTATAACATGGAAAAAACATAAAAATGGCTATGACCACGTGACCGTTAGTCCGATTGACCTGAAATTTGGTGTGCAGTGTCTTGGTACCATGTATGTGTAAAAGGATAATGGCGTATCTAAAAAAACAAGGCCGCCATCGACCACTGAAGTTTGAGCACCTATTAAACAAGGTTAACGGAGGCCGATCAGAACGAAACTCGATGGGCATGTTCAACTCGTGGCCCTAGAGGTCTGTAAGAATTTTGAAATAAATTGGCCACTTGTTGGCGCTAACGAGTTTTACAGCTCTGTAATCACGTGGTGTAGCACACATCCACACAATATGCATATCGTTTGATACATCTAGTTATTAACGAAAATGTTAAAAACCTACTTTTGCGAACTAGTCCTAGCTTTTTCCCTCAATCGGAACCAAACCAGTCTAGGACAATTCTCTGGACTCTGTTGAATTTCCTATGGTAAAATGCCTGTATTGGCTGTAAATGGTCTTTTCCATCTATTATGTCAGTGGTTAATTGTATGCTAAATAAAACTTAATGTCTTAAATGCTTATGTGCTTAAAGGCCTTAACTGCTTGAACCCCGATAAATGCTGCTTGTTTTTTACTTGTTATCCTTTGAACATCGTAACTGAACAATACAATTTTGCTGTATAATGAAAATGTTTAATTTTCCTAAGTTACCTTTCCCTACTTTCCTAAGACCTAGTTCCCTAGTTTCATTATTCACTCACAGGGAAGTGAGAAACCAAACATAACAAAATCATACATCAAATAAATGTTTTTTATTTATTTTTTGGCTCTGTGAAGCTGCCTTTGAAAATCCTACATAAAAGTTTTGGTTAAAAGCTAGGTATTTTAGATATCTTGAATATTGAAATGAGAGCTTATTTTACTATCTGTGTCTGACAAAGATTTTCATCTGTAATTTGCAAATAATTCTAAACACTGGGATTTTAGCTTTTGCAAGTGTGTTTGGTTAGGGTTAGAGCACTTTTAGATGCACTTGCACGTTAGAACTGGAGTTGAAGTGCCCTGACATACAGAAAATAAATGTTTTTATTTTGTGTCTGTACAGTTGCTTTTGAATGGCTGCCTATGAGGGTCAAATTGACCCGTGAACATCACGAACGTAATAGTAATTTTGTTTGTATATGTCAAAACACATCAGCATGTTGAAACTTTGCATGCATGTTCATCATGATAAATGAGAAAAAGTCACAAAATATAAAGAAAACAAAACAAAGGTTAACCAGTATTTCCAACAACTAGAAAATCGAAACGGGTCAAATTGACCCGCAACATAACACAAGGGTTACGTCATTTCAACTTAAATTACATTTAATGGATTTAAACAAAGCTAAATCTTGTGTAACTTATAAAAAAAGTTGAAAATTGCTCAACTTATTTTGATGAGTTAAAGCAATGTAAAAACATATGTTGTTAAAACTTTTTTTTTTTTTAACTGCTGGCAGGGAAAGAGTTAAAGCAATTTTCTCTGTAATGTTTCGACAAAACAAAAGTTTGTTATGTCGTGATTAACCTTGTAGCTGGATGGTTTGGTTCATGACTTATAACCCTTAAACAAAGACTTTTTAAAAATCCCTACGGGGAAAATGAATGGGAAATATACTTCCAGAAACCAAGGTCTCTGAAAAAGTGGGCAGGCACTAATACACTCTATTGATTTCAATAGAGACTGATGTTTGCTTGTTGCTAAGCTAACAGCACAATAGTCAAAAATACATAGCAAACACGTTTTGCACAGACTTCAAAGACTTCTACATGAACATGCAAAAACGTAGTTTGATGTAAAAGAGTTTTTGTATCGTTCTTGTTTTTGTAGAATACATCATAAACATATAGTTAAGTACAGACATGCCTATTGCAAATCCTAGACAACAACACACAGAAATAAAGCCTGTGGACTCCTTTATGCCGAAGTATTATTTTGCTGTAATGAAGTTAAATATGAACCAGATCTTTGTTTAACATCTTTTCATTGGATGAACACAAACGTTCATTATTTGCTCTAAGGTAAATTAATCATTAAGTAAACATGGGCTTGGCCTTCACAGATACAAGTGCTCTTTGTGAGACAATGTCAACATCAGTTGAGCCCTCAAAAGAAGTTTCTTTGTTGGAGATGTGAGCCTTTGTGCACTTCGTTTGAAGACATAATCAAAACTATAGGTGCAGAGCTCATCATTTAGTCCTATAGTGATAATGTCGAGCAATATTTCGCATTGTTGTTGTGCAGCTGCTAGATTTGCAAAGCGGTTATTTTCTGATTTCACCAAGTCTCTATGACCGAGTTTGAATGGTGAACGTGATTTTACCAAGTCCAGCATGTTTCTGGATCAACACCTTTGATGATCCTGGAACAACATTCCAATCAACCAATCAGATTTGAGGGATAAGTTTACAGTTTATGTCAAGTTTAGGCTTACAACCAGGGTGAGGTGCTTCTACATCAGTGTTATTCATCTCTGATTTTAGGGAGAAGTTATCGTTTCGAACTCCTGAAACAAACTCCTGCTGGCCTGATTTGGAATTGGCGTCATGTCATCGTCATGTTTTAGGCGTTTGCATTAAAACGGAGGAATACTTTGGGTTTTATCGTCTGCCAGGAACAAAAAAGTATTTGCTAACATCAAACATCTCCTCAACAATCCACACGATTTGAGGAATTATTCAGGATGATTAACATGCTGAAGTTTACTTAGGGTTATTGGTTTTTGAAAGCCATGATGGCTAGCACACGTTGTGCTTTGGTGCTCATATAGGTTATGCAGGTTCAAGTCTGCATCACGCCCTGATCCCGTTTCCCAAATCAAAAAATTGCATGTGTATAGAAAGAGTAGGAGACAGATATGTGAATGAGCAGAATCCCATAAAGAACCAGAACTGCATGAACTTCAGAGTTTGCTCAGAGTTGTACTTCTATCACTGTCAGGTCTCAGTGCCAGCAAATCTGGCCCAGCTGTGTGTTGTCCTCCTTCCCTTCACCTCCCCCCAAAACCAAAGCGTTTCCCCTCTTATCAGTGGCCCACAGCTGCAGCAAACACAGACAAAGGGCGGCCCTTGAAAAGATCTCACCTGCTGATACTATCACAGCACTGCGCTCTATGAGCCAATAGACTGCTCTCTTTGATATGTGCGGCTGTTGACTTTAGAGAATGCCACACTGAAACACATGGCCTTGAGTCCGACGCAACTGTGGGGCAGGTAGCAGAGAGGATTGTGTTGATCTAGATCCCGAAATTCCAAGCAGGTTGCTTATTAAACGCTCCATAAAAGAGCGACCGCTGTTCACTTCATTAGTTGCCAAGCTTGGGGCTTTTAAGCTGGAAGGGTCTGTTCTAAAACCTAGAGAGTGACCCTGCTGTCTACAACATAGCCAGCATCATAACCACAATGGAAACACATAAGTGAGAAGAAAAACACTTTTCATGCGAAATGCGCAGGACACTCGATTCACAAGTGATTTGAGTAGAGTTTGAGCAGCACAATAAGAGAAAAATAGCACCCTAGCACACACATATTGAGTAAAATTGTCAAATTGTAAAAAAAAAAAAAAAATTATTAATAATAATTGCCTCTATTGTTATAATAATATTACTAATTAATCATATTTAAAATTGCATAATACACTTGTGTATATATTATTTCATGTATTATTATCATTAATTTATTACTATTATTAAATTTAAACAATTTAACAATACTTTCAATAATACAGTATTTTATACTACTTTTGTATATTTATTATTATTATTAATTTTATATTATATCTAATTTATAAATGTTATATATATATATATATATATATATATATATATATATATATATATATATATATATATATGTGTGTGTGTGTGTGTGTGTATGTCTATATATATATATATATAGAGAGAGAGAGAGAGAGAGAGAGAGAGAGAGAGAGTCCAGTATTATATAATGTGTAATATACTATAATATACTTATGTATTATTATTATTATTATCATTAATTATAATATTAATAATTTGCAATGAATATTTTATTTTAACAATTTAAAAATAATTACAACTATTATAATAACGATACATATATATTATGCATAATATAACATTTTATTATATTATATTATAGAATACTTATTATTAATAAATAATAACTATTTAAAAATATTTAGTATTGTATACTGTATGCTTGTGTATTTAATATTTTTATTAAATACATTACATTATATTGAATACTTGTGTATATTTGTATTGTTGTTGTTGTTATTACTACTACTAGTACTACTTTTACTATCATTTTTGACCAACACTCACTAGTTTTTCACCTATTCTCATGTGTTATATTAAGTTATTATCTGCTTTTAATCACAGGATTGTCTTTTATGTAGTGCTTCATCAGACTAATCAAATGAGTCCATCAGTGACCCACAACAAGACACGAGACTCCGAGATGAAAGCCATCGCTAATTATGATCTATGGTCTGAGCCAATGTGAAGTAATCCCCTTCAGGTCAAAATACCAAACCACTCGTTTTCTTTCACACTCTTGCGGTTCAAGCTTTCTTCAATATGTTCAATAAAAGAAATGGTCGCTAAATTCAGTAGCTTTGAGATTGACTCTAAGTAAGAGTTAAATCAGAGGTGTTTCGCAAAAGCAAAAATGCCAGCTTATATTACTCTCACCCACCCGGCTCTCATGTGACCCCTTCGTAAATTGGCTTCACATCAGTTCAGATGCTTAGATGGGACAGCTGTGAGGGCCTTTGCCAAATATTTAGAGCTATCCCATGACAAGAAAAGACAGCAGCAGATGAAACACATTAAAGAAGCTAGAGGAACCCATAAAATGCTCTGTTTTCTTCCTTTCGCTCTCAGGATGGGCCAAGGAGACCAGAGTGTTTCTGGATTTATGGTCCTCTCTAAAGACAGACTTCCTCGTGCAGCTGCGTGTTTGCCCGGGGCCGACGTGGGGGCTATTAAAACCATCAGGCCTTTGAGTTTTCACCACCCTCTGTCAGATAATGCCAGAGGACAGGAACGCTCTGGAGTGTTTTCAGCCGTTTGCACGCACAATGGGTCAGAGCTTTGAGTTCCTGCATCAGATTCAGGTGGTCCTGAAGTAAAGCTACAGAAGTGCAAAGAAATTTCTGATCTTAGCGCATCATAAACAAAGGATGATATACAGTAACTAGACACCTTCTTCAAAATCCAAAAGGAGCATTTAAAAACACTTTTTTTTTTATATCTGCAGATTTTTCTCAATTTTTTTTCAATGCATGAAAACCTATTGCATGTCAACTATTTGGCATTCAGACACTTGCTGCTATGTGAAACGCTGGGGGGGGGGGGGGGGGGAATCGCAAACTTTTTTTTTATTTTTTTTTTTTATTCTATTTTATTAAATTGTTGATAGTTTATAAAACAATTCTCAATAACCAAAACATATTTTTATTTTCTCTATGAAGCCAAAGCTCTTTTTTATTTATTTATTTATTTATTTTCTGTTATAATTTATTAATGTTTTTAAAAGAAATTCTTACAAATAATTTTCAAAAACCAAGAAATCTTTTTTTTTTTTTTTTTTTTTTTGAATGCCAATGCTCAATGTTTAATTTTAATTCTTTTTTTAAAGAAAATTTTATTTTATATTTTATTTTTTAATTTATGATAGTTATTAAAACAATTCTCAATCTTTTTATTTTCTCTATGAAGCCAAAGCTCTTTGATTATTTTTAAAATGTGTATTTTACTTTATTTTATAATTTAATGTATTTTTTAAAAGAAATTCTTAATAAATAAGAAGTCATTATTTTCTGTATAAAGCCAAACTTCCTTATTTTATATTTTACAAATCTTAATTTAATTTAATTTTATTTAATTTTATTTAATTTTATTTAATTTTATTTTATTTAAATTTTATTTTATTTAATTTTATTTTATTTAATTTTATTTAATTTAATTTAATTTAATTTAATTTAATTTAATTTAATTTAATTTAATTTAATTTAATTTATTTTATTTTATCCGAGAAATCATTTTCTGTATGGAGACAAAACCACAAGTAATTTCTTTCATACATTTCTATTATGGAAAAACAGTCCTGAAAAAAAAATGTTAATAATCAAATTAAATGGACATGAAAACAAAAACGGTCTCCTACTCTGAAGACTATTAAAATGAACCAAAAATCACAGTCCATAATGATTACATAATAAAGCGGAGAGATGAAATTCTTCAGGCTGGAGCTGACCTGTATGCCTATAGGACAGTATCTGGCGAAGGAGTGTTAGTCCTGGCTCAAACTCTGCCCTACAAACCTCCACATGGAGCAGCTGCAAACATCTTAAACCTCTGGAAGTCACACTTCATTTTACAAGGTATATGTTCTCTCCCTGTGTAACTGCCAAAGACACACGCTTCCGTACAATGGCCCTCAACAACGGCAGGTAAAATGAGCCCAATTAGAGCCACAGACTGCAGGAGAACAATGCACTGCTTTGTGAAACGCTGCGTGTTTAACATACCCATGTGTGTATTTGCGGAAGAGAGCCATGCAGTTTCCAACAGTTACACAGAGAGTTGTGTTTATTACCTACGCCTATGTTCTGACTTGTAAAAAAGGCATTTATTTGATTGTAAAATACTGCTGTATGAATCACCAAGAGAGACTGAGTGGATCGTCATCTCACAGATTATTATGAATGCAGCTGTTTGTATGATGGACCCTTTTAAAGGATTACCCTAAAAACATCCGTCATCATGTGCTCACCCGGATTATGTTTTTGATTGTTTTTGATTTCATTCTAAGTGAATTTGATTCACTGATAATCTTGCCCTTCACATTAGCTCTCATTTGCATGTTTTCAAACTATGTGATGCTGTGGGATATGTAATATAGAGCACAAGTCATGTGGAACATTTGTGGTGCTTTTTTGTCCTTTTATGAGGCTCAATGGTCACTTTAATGGCATGGAAAAGAGTGGCTAGGACATTCTGTAAAATATTTGATTTTATGTTCCATGGTTTAGAATGATATGAGAGCAGGATTATTATAGTTAACTAAAACTATAACCATAAAAAATGTTACTTGAAATAAAATAACTTCAAATATAGTAACAGATTAAAAATAACTGAAATCAAAATATAAAATTTGTAAACTTATGTCAACTTAATTGTAAACTTAAAACTTGTAAACTTAATCTCATTTTCATTTACGGTAGTTTAATTTGATGTGGAAAAAAAATTGACATAATTTTCACTTTTGGATGAAGAAACCTTTTGAGGACATTATCATTGACATTTAAATCAAACTGTGATCTGATGCTGATGTTTTTTTCCTGAGTAAATGAATGCACTGGGCATTTTCCTCAAGGACTGAAATACCTTCAAAAACGTATTTAACATTAATTAATAAATGTGCTTACAGTGCGGTTCATATGGTGGCGGCGGGTCTCCACATGGGATGCACTCCATATCCTGAAATCCACTTAACTTCGTCTTTCTGTAAAATCTGTAAGAATAAAATGCATATTAATTTTAAAAAAATAAAAAAGAATGCATTTTATTTATTATTTGTATTATATTATTGTATTGTATTAATCATTTTGGAGTTGTAAATCAACTCTTTCCGAGTCATTTTGTTAATTAACTTTTATTTAGCAAAGATACATTATGTTGATTTTAAAAAATGCCAGTAAAGACATTTGTAATGTTACAAAAAGATTTCTATTTCAAATAACTGAACTTTAAATTCATCAAAGAATCTTTAAAAAAAAATGTATCATGATTTCCACAAAAATATGAAGCAGCACATCTGTTTTCAACATTGATGATAATAATCAGAAATGTTTCTTGAGTAGCCAATCAGCACATTAGAATGATTTCTGAATGATCATGTGACACAGGAATGATGCTGAAAATTCAGCCTTGATCACAGGAAAACATTTAATTTTAAAGTATATTACAAACAGTTATTTTAAATTGTAATAATATTTCAAAATATTACTGTTTTACTGTATTTTTGATTACATCATTTTTGATTTTTGATTACATACATGCAGCCTTTTTGAGCAAAAGAGACTTCTTTCAAAAACATAAAACAAAAATCTTACTGAACCGGAATCTATATCAATATTTGCTGAGAAAAGCCACCAACTGCATATAATTCAAAGACATCACATTCATTATTGTTGGAGATTATTAAACAAGTGGACAGACAAAATGTGGCTTTAGAAGTCAAATACAATATAAAGCAATACAATTTGCAATCGATCTACACTTACAGGTTGTTTAGCTTACACAGTTCACACACTCTTGTCTGAGATATATTTTAGTTGTTGGATTATGTACACGTGCATTTGTCTTGCTGTTTTTTAATTGAATGTCTCTGGAAAATTGGATTAGGGGGCAATAATTACTTGACAGCCCTAATTAATTAATCAACTTTGGAGGAAATCTAGCCATTACAATGTCAGAAACATTCCACCATTACAGTAACAGCCCTAAGAATACATTTTTCTAAAATGATGTGGATGAAGGTAATGTGAAGAGTTGCCTTCAGCGTGTCTTACTGTGCCAGAGCACCTAATTATGGGTAATCAAAAGTTATTAAAAACTTATCTGGTGAGAGCAGGACGCATGCTGTGGGGAAACTAGTAACTCTTGCAGCGATAGCGAAACGCAGGTCTTCATAAACCTGACATGTTTCAGCTTCTAGGGCATGTCTGGGCCCAACCAAAGGCCTTGAGTTGATATCCCTGACCTGGACTTTAAACTGAGCTTCACTTTGGGGCTGGAGGGCTAAAGTCAGAGTAACTCATGTCAGTCGAGTTTAAAAAGCTGAGCTTACAGCTGCATGTAAATACAGTTTGGGCTTCAGAATGACTGTATGCTCTCAAAAATAAAGGTTCTCCATAGAGTGTATAAGTGACCGCCCACTTTTTCACCATTGTTGGTTCCGGAAGTATTTGTTCCATTAATTTTTCCCATAGGGATTTTTTTTTTTTTTTTTTTAAGTCTTTGCTAAAGCGTAATAAGCAGTGAACCAAACCACCCAGCTACAAGTTGAATAACAACATTACAAACTTTCATTTAAAGCAAAAAAAATGATTTGAAAATCTGACAAAACAACAAAGGTACAAGACTGTACTTTAACGGCTTTAAGTAAAAAGAACAACAATCCCATAAAGCACTGCAAATGACATAATGGATTAAAAATTATGAAGAAAAATTCATTATCTTTAGGAACAATATATTTAAAGTTTATTGAAAAATATGCATGAACAGTAAAATCTTTAAGTATTTTGAGAGCGTAGGGAGACTGACTTTGTTACATCATTTGCGGTGCTTCATGGGAGTGAAGAGCCTTGCAGAAATCTTTTGGCACAATTTGCTCCCACCGACTCTCTGATTGGTGGGGTTTTCCGTACAGCATCATGGGTAATGTAGTTTTTAACAATGGATTCTGCTGTTATACACAATCTTTTTTTGAATAAATGGAAAAAAATGCAAACAGATTGATTCAACAAAAGCTTATACCATTGATGAACAACATCAGACATCACAGTGAGTCTGTCTTACAAAAAAATGAATTACCCTATGGAGAAACGTTTTCAATTCTGGAACACGACTGTTGCATTAATGGTTTCATGAAGAACCTTTCTGTCCCTCCATTGACAGCTACGCAACTACCACTTTGACGCTTCAAAAAGGTCATGAAGAGATCGGAAAACTAATCCAAATGAATGGAGCGGTTAATTCCAAATTTTCTGAAGAGACTCGATCGCTTTATATGATGAACATTGAATGTAGGCTTTTATTCACATATAAACATTCATCAACTCACACATCAGATATGGTAAACAGAAGCTCAAGCATGTTCGCTTGATGTGTAAGAACCAATGAGGTTCATTCTTGTGTGTTCGAAAGTCTTACGGTTTTATTTTTGGGTGAACTTACCGTTTAAGGTCCTTTATTTAGATTTTGTCAAATGGTCTTCGCACTAAGGAAATGTATTTATTTTTAACTTGGGGAACCAAAAATGATTCATCTATGGCATCACTGCGAAAACCCCTCTGTTGGAACCTTTATTTTTAAGAGTGTATTATAGACCGACTTGGTGTTGGAAAACGCCCATCATTATTTATTCTGTATATAATTGTGCTCCTATGACTGACTCACCCGGGCAGGCAGTCTCCGCAGACGGCGTTGTTCGTGGTGGAGCAGTTCCCCTTCTGGAAGCGGTTGAGTAGAGAACAGTCCAGACAGGGCTTGCATTTCTGCAGGCTGCGGTCCTCTTTGAAGCGACTGGCTCTGCAGGGCACACACTGGGCATCCTCCCCATAGCCAAAGCCACATTCCTGTGAGGATTAACGGAAGATATCTCACTGCCGAGGAAGGGAAGGGCGAGGGAGAGCCGCGCTAAAGAAAAGCGCCAATGTGGACTAACAAGAAGCCGAGATGAAATAATGATCACAGTGTGTGTGTGTGTGTGTGTGTGTGTGTGTGTGTGTGTGTGTGATCCTCCAGCTGAACAAAGGCCAAGCTTCTTTTGAGAGAGTCTATCTTACACAGGCAATAATCTCCCTGACTCTCACGGGATCAATGGACAGCCTTCTGCTCCGGGCCCCCGAAGGGCTCCGCATTTGAATCAGAAAGGCCCACGGGGACGCCCATTGTTGGTTTATTGGGAGTTTATTGCGGAGGTTTTGTCAGGCCTGTCTTCGGCTAAAGTGTGTCTGAGAAATATTGATATTGAGAGGTTTTGGTATGTCGAACGCAGAAAAAGAAAGCCCTTTAAAATAAAAGATTTACAAAGCACCAAGATTTTTAATAATGCAAACACATGCACAATTAAGTGTTTCTAACCATTTTTTTAAATTAAAAAAATATCAAAAAAAAAAAAAATTTGCAATTTATTATTAAATTTATTTGATCATTTTTATATATTATAAATAGATTTTATATTATAAATAAATTGAGACAATTTTATGTTTAAATTTGTAAAAAGCTGAATGAAATGTCTGTCTAGTACATACATATGCCATTTATTTCATTTGATCATTTATATCAACTTAAAAACAACAAATATATATATACAGTTCAAAAGTTTGGGGTCATGCTTTATGTTCTTTAAGCACATTATAATTGCATATTATTATCTTTTGACTTTGGAGTGAAATATAACCCAGACATGTTCTTGACAGGTTTGATGAGATTCACCCAGAAAAGCGATCCGTTTTACGTAAAACCAAATCACGAAGGAAACTTGAGGAGAGGTCTCAATGTCAAGTTGTGTGGTCGTGGAGAATTCTCAGCGCTCTTGAATTATACGAGACAACACCCTTTGTATTGTTCCCTAAATACAGGCCTATTTTATTTCAATAAAAGATCTAAAACTGTGCAGTTTGTGTAACAATATAAGGCAGATTTTACTGTACTCATGCTAAGACACTTTCTTAGAAAACTTAGAAAGTGTCTACATGAACAAAATGAGCAAGCTTGCCATTTTAGCCGAATGAATGAGCAATATAACAATGGAGCAAAATACAGTTGCCTTTAGCTTAGCAACTAGTAACTGAACACCAGAATTTTGCACACAAAAGAGAGAACATTTAGTTGCGGAGATGTTCTAATGGGTTGGGAACGGTCTTTCCTTGAACGGTGACGAACAACATTTGTTGGCCATGTTGGACTTTGACGTTTTGCCACATTGAGTTTGACATTAAGAAGTGAAATGTAAGCAAACTTTTTTTTCCAGGCTCCAGGATCCAAACTGAAATCTTAAGGGCCGCTTAATTAGCATTACTCAGAAGAGAATTTTCCCCCTCCAGGTCCACCCGCTTCAATAAACAATGCCAGAGTCTTTTCAAAACTCTACTGACAGTAATCAATCTGGAATACGCTTGTTTGTTTTTAATCCTTTCCACATTGATATAATTCTTGGGAATCTTGCAGGGATATATTCAGCTTTTACAGAGCCAGATTTCTCAAACCATAATTGAAGCAGAGCTGCATGGAATTCAAATTATGCCTTATGCAGCCATCCAACCCAACAGAAATCATCAATCAAGGCATTTATCAATGGAACCAACCAGCAATATGACACTAATTTAAAACACAGTTTTCCTTTGCGCTTTAAGTAGTTCTGACTAAAAATCTTGTGTCCTTTTTTGATACGTGTCAGCCACATGAATAATAGATCAAAAAATTTTGTCACGATCAACTCGCCTTTTTGCATATTCAAACTTGAAGCATTGCGATTCATTATGAGAAGTGCAAGAACCAAAGCAGCATATGTGGATTTTTTGGAGAATGACTTAAATTAGAGTTTGTTTCTCAAACATAGCAATTCTATGGCATCAGAAGACCTGGAATGTAGTGCACACAAGTCGTCTTGACCACTCTTAAGGTACTTTTTATGATCTTATATTTCACAATTCGGTTCAATGTAAATTTTCTAAAGCATCTCTTTTTAGGTTTCCAAAGAATAAATATAACAGAACATTTACTTTGGGATGAACTATTGCTGTGGTGTAGATGCTGACTGAAACGACTGGAATATTAATTTCATGTGTGTGTGCAACATATTTCTCAAAAGTGCTATTTACTTCTTCATGTGTAAAACGTTTTAATTAACAAAAAAATGAATGAGTGCACCTTTAAAGGGTTAGTTCACCCCAAAATGAAAATGATCCAATGATTTACTCAGCCTCAAGCCATACTAGCTGTATATGACTTTCTTCTTTCAGCCAAACACAATCGGAGTTATATTAAAAAATATCCTGGCTCTTCCAAGCTCTATAATGGGAGTGAGTGGTACCCTAGATTTTAAAGCTCAAAAAATCTCATCATCTAACAAAAAAGTTACCAGAAGCCAATGATTATAGGTTATAAAGTTATCAATATGGATATTTTTCTTACAAAAACGCATCGCTTTGGTTTGCTTCAGAATTGTGTTTGGCTGAAAGAAAGTCATATACCCCTAGGATGGCTTGAGGGCAGAGGCGGCGCCAGGGGGGGTCTTGGGGGGTCTCAAGACCCTCCCAAAAAATGCTTTGACCCCCCATTTGACCCCCCACCCCCTTCCTGATTAAAAAAATATATATCCGGGATAAATATTTAAAAATGTTTATCTTCAAACTACGCAGAACAATAATAATTAATCATTTATTCGACATACAAAATATATAAACATAATAATCACGTTCCCTCTAAGCTGCGCGCGTGCACGGTCGTGCACTTCTGATGCCGCGGCCGCGCAGAAAAGAATAATATGCCACGCAGAGGACTGACGCGAAATGTGTGGGGAAATCCATTTGATTGTAAATAATTGCAGTGCTCAAACTGGTGAGTGCAGTTAACAGGTTTCAAAGAAAGAGAATGATGTGAGCGTGTGTGATTGGCAGTGAGTCGTGTGTGCGGACCAAATAGCCTATCTCAATACGAGAGGCGACGAGAAACGCAAAGACATGTGAAATAAAATCACAATATCATGTTTTAAAGAAGAGTGGTTTGATTAAAGTGGTGGAAATAACGAATGATGGACACAGAACGGTAACAATTACACACCCACCCGCGTGCAAACTTAAAATACATCATTAGTTTACATAGATTTAAATAGTTTCAGGCATGGTTAGATTAGGCTACTATAAAAGAGTTCACATATTGACTTTTCTTGAAAATATTTAGCTATTAGATCTAGCCATTTACAGTAAATGCTTCAGTTTGTTTTCATATTATAATAATATAATATGAAAACAAATTGAAGCATTTAAACTATCACTTTAAATACTTCAATTAATTTTTTTTATATTATTATATTGGGCATATATTTTATTATATTATAAGCCTAAATAAAGAATCTCACAAGGGTATTGTTTAGGGTTCATTGCCATTAAAAAGTTTGAAACCCCCTGCTAAAGAAAATATAGGCTAGGAAATTCATAAGCTATAAACAATCATTTAACTTTGATGGTTTAATGCTGCCTGTACAATAAATTGACTGTACAAAAACACTTTATGGTTTTCCTAAACCATCTCAGTGTAACAGCTTAATTTTCTTTTATAATATATTATATTATTGTAAAGAATTGAACTGTCCTGCAGAAGATTTTGTAAATAATTTTTCATAGGATTTCTTAGTAAAGACTGGAAACAGAGGACACCGAGGAATTGGAGGATGAGGAGGATACTATTTTGTAAATATGTTTTCTGTCATGGGTGTGGCTATGGCAATTAAAGTTCGAGCATATTGTTTGCAAACTGCAATTGATTAATTAATTAAAAACAAAAAAAACGTCGGTGTGTGAATGGGTTAATGTGAGGCAATATGTAAAGCGCTTTGGTGGCCATTGGGTCTGTGAAAGCGCTATATAAATGCAGTCCATTTACCATTTGTTAAGTAGCAGCAATATGCAGTTATTAGCCGTGTCCACTGTATTTTTTGTTGGTTTTCATGAGACCCCCCTTGAAATGACCAGGACCCCCCATTGCCCCCCCAATCAAAATTGTCTGGAGCCGCCACTGCTTGAGGGTGAGTAAATAATGGGATAATTTCCATTTTTGGGTGAACTAACCTTTTAAGACTTTTTAAATCAGCACAACTACTTTACAACGAACACACCTCCTCCGACGTCCCTGTCGCATTCCAGCAAAGGAGCATAATGCAGAGAAAAGTGAGAGGACCTTTGTGGTTTGATATCAGCCTGCACTATTGTTTTTTTCCCAGCTGCCCCGACCCTGTCAGGTCGCTGTTATTCCACCACACTGAGCTGGATTAGAGAAGAGGCTCATATATCATTAACGTGGAGATCGGCTTCAAACAGGGGCCTTCTTTCTACACCGCGATCCAGTTTCCCAGCTCCAGCACACATGGATTACTGGCCTGCGTGAGAGAGCCAATGACAAGAGCTCTCCACAAAGCCTGGCCCCGGTTTCAGCCAATGTTAGAGAAGACTGATTTGGCTCTCTCAACACAGGCCCTCCAAAGTCTGCATATAGGGTGCCTGAACAGAATGACAGCTGTTGTTGCCTGCCCGTAGCCCATATAAGACCTTTCTCTCCAGCAGGATATGAAGGATCGGGGGGGGGGTACGGTGAATAAAAGAGGTATGGTCACTCCGTTTGAAGGCATGATGCCATTCCTGGAGAGATAATCAACAGCAGAGCAAAGGGGGAACGAGAAATCTAAGGAGCTCTGGAACCCCCTGTGGTTTTTCTGTAGGAGTTTGCTGCTGGAATCCTCCAGCATTTAGAAGCTCAGACAGAAAGATGAACATCATATAAAAGCCAATGAGGCAGAGCTGTGGCTAAGTAGATATCACTTTGAGCTGTGCTCCTCATATAGGCAACATTTACATTACATTTCTGCATTTGGCAGACGCTTTTATCCAAAGCGACTTACATTGCAATTCAAGGTACACATTTACATTCTTATCAGTTCTTGCTTTACCTGGGAATCGAACCCACGACCTTGGTGTTGCAAGCGCAAACGCTCTACTGTTTGAGCTACAGGAAAGCCTAGATGAGTTTGAATCTTGCTAGATTGCAACATTTCCTAATTCTCACTGGATGCCAGATGGATACAAATGAGGATTCAGACTCCCAGATATGGCTCAGGCTGTATTTGCATGTCAGAGCCCTGGCTTAGTAGTCATCACTATGAGCTGTGGTGCTCATATGGGCAACAGGAGTTTGAATCTTACTAGCAACATTTCTGAATCTTAGCTGGACACCAGATGAATATAAATAAGGATTCAGGCTCAAAGATATGCTCAGAATGTGTCTATGTGTCAGAGCTGTGGCTTAGCTATTACTATGGGCTGGGGTGCTCATATGGGCAACAGGAGTTTAAATCGTGCTAGCAACATTTCCTAATTCTAACTGGATGCCAGATGGATACAAATGAGGATTCAGACTCCCAGATATGGCTCAGGTTGTGTTTGCATGTCAGAGCCCTGGCTTAGTAGTCATCAATATGAACTGTGGTCCTCATATGGGCAACAGGAGTTTGAATCTTATTAGCAGCATTTCTGAATCTTAGCTGGACACCAGATGAATATAAATAAGGATTCAGGCTCAAAGATATGGCTCAGAATGTGTCTATGTGTCAGAGCTGTGGCTTAGCTATTACTATGGGCTGGGGTGCTCATATGGGCAACAGGATTTTAAATCTTGCTAGCAACATTTCCTAATCTTGGCTGGACACCAGATAAAAGCTTATGTGGATTCAGGCTTCAGAATTTGGATCAGAATTTGTCTACACTACTGGTCAAAAGTTTGTAAATTTCCGATTTTTTTAATAGGTCTCTTATGATCACCAAGGCTGTATTTATTCAAATACAGTATTTATTGACTTGATCAAAATCACAGTCAAAACAGTACTGTTGTGAAATATTATTACAATATAAAATAATTGTTTACCATTTTAATATATTTTAAACTGTAATTTATTCCTGTCATGTCAAAGCTGCCATTTCTAAAGTCTTCAGTATCACGTGAATCTTCAGAAATCATTGTAATATGTGTCAGAGCTGTGGCTTAGCAGTTATCACTGTGGTGCTCAAAAGGGCAACTGGAGTTCAAATCTGGCTCACAACATTTCCTAATCCTGTTTCCCCCTTCATTTCCTGTTCTCCAATGTTATCAAAGTCAAATGGTCAAAAGCTGTCAATACACACTTTAAGGTCTTGACAGACATGTTACAATGATACAGTGATCATTGAGCAGTCATGCTTTTTACATGTTGGGGAACCTCAATGACAGATATGTCAGATTATTACTATTAAAGGAGGAGTCAATAATGCAGCAAAGCAGCCAACTTTATTCTTTACAAAAGCCTGTTTTCACAGTCCAGAATCATCCAGGAACATTCTTGCCTAAAAGAACTCACCAAACCAGTACCTGCAAGTACCATTTTTCCACAATCTCCAGATCAGATTTGAGTGAGAATGCCAAGCAAAACAGCAGGATGGATGTGATAGAGGAGAAAGCTGGATGAATGCATGTTCAGACACACAAGCGTTTTGAAGTCACCTTATTTAAAAAACCTAAAAACACTCCATTCAACTAAATTACCCTGAACTCTCCAGCTCATTAATACTTCCTATCAAAGCAAAGCTTGAACTTCTCACCTAACCCAAAAGGTAAGCTTTAAGGGTGAATTTTACAAAACCTGTCAAGAACATGTCTCAAAACCCCAAAATACCCCCAAATAATTAGAAATAATTAGAGTTCAGTCACGGCAACTCGCTGAGTGAAGTCAACCGGCATTTATTGGCATGGGGCATGGAATATACATAGCGTGATTTTGGCGGACGACGATCCAGTCGTATGGTTTACAGCACACTGGATGTAACTGCATCTAAAATTCTTCTATTGTATTTCACAGAAGACATCACACAGGTTCTGAGGGTGAGCAAATTTTGATTTTTGGATGAACTATCCCTTTAACAATTACAAAATGCCAATCACCAAAGCTGTTATCGGCCTTTTCAGGGGAAAGACAGTGTGTAGGTGGGGATTTTACTTGCTGTTTGACTAGTCATGGATCTTTGAAAAACAGTAAAAGGGCGTCATGTGAACTGTTCTACTCTTACAAAAACAAACCGTCTGGAAGAGCTTCTGAAGTGTCAAGCATTAAAACAACAAAAATGTTACGTTGTTGGTTATGTTATTACAGCTATTCTAAGTTTAAGTGTAATTTCTACAGGAAAAAAAAGACTTTTTTAAAGAAACACATATTTCCCAAACACAATAAACCTACTCATACTATAGTATCTGCAAATTAACCTGGGATAAAAGAAAACATTTTACCATTGAAACTAAGCTAAAGTAACTGTTTTTTTTTCCGCATGATATTGTCCTTGCTCCAAAGAATAGGGTAAACCCTCGAGTGTTTGAATGGAAAGAGCAGGCAATCATTCACTACCTCCTCAGGCCCCAAAGCATTAATTGGCTGAAAACATCTGATGCACTGAGGCGTATAACCAATAAGTGTGTGTTCATGTGTACCAACATGAAAGTCATGTGGTTAAAAAAAGCTTCTGCACTACATTTGTATGCATCCAACAGCCCGATGTACCTGCATTTCCCCGAACATAAACTGTGTAATGATTTCCACACTTCAGAAATATCCCAGACCACCGTTTAGATTAGGCAGATTGTACAAAACCACTTAATTTCTTCACGCCATGTTTACAAGGCCTTGAAATTCTCAGAGGTGGCAATGACATTAAAAGGCTTGAAGAAGAAAAAACAGAAGATTGTGAGCAGGAGAGGATAAGAAGTGTGGGTGTAACTGATTAAAGCGTGGCCAGCGCTCTACAAAGGAGAACAGCGGTTTACCCATTCTCTTCATAAAAAGGAGGAAGCAATAAATAATTGGTCAGGACAAGCTATTCAAAACATTGGCATCCTCTCTCTATTGGTGAACTCTTTGCTTTTGGCCTGTTTGGTCTAGAAGCCTTTCATGAACTCTGTGAAACTGATGGGAACGCGTCTCTCCATCACAGATTTGATCGCATGCATGGATGTAACGGGTCTTTCTTTTTCTTTTTTTAACAGCTTGAAGTAGAAGCTAAATATATTTGCACATTAATCTGACTGTGGTAGGTCAACTGAAAGGAAAGAATTCCAGAATAAAGCTGAATGGGAACCAATTCAAAGGAACAGAGTGCTTTGGATATTATTATTTCTTGATTTAAGATGTAATCTTTTTAGGAAATTAAAAATATGTGCGCCAATGTTTCAAATTAGGCTGAAAGAAAAAATAAATAATCTACTGTAGAACTGGCAAACCTTAGATAGCTCTTGTCCAGCGTCGCACTGCCGACAGGGAATACAGCTGCCAAACTTATCCTTGTATTCCTGTTCCCTGCAATCTCTTCTCTCCTCTGCCATAACTGCAAGCTGTGAGGGACATGAAACCAGCATGGTTAATATTCCATCATTTTATTCGACGTTTACCAAAGTGGAGTGCACCAAGATGTGGAGATAAATATTATAATAATGATGATTACACTTGTGTTCTCAAGAACAAACAAATACACTGACGTTCAAAAGTTTGGGGTTAGTGAGTTTTGTTTTGTTTTTGTTTTTTAAGGAAATTAATACTTTATTCAGTAATGATGCATTAAATTGATCAAAAGTGATAGTAAAGACAAAGTTACAAACGATTTCTATTCCAAATAAATGCTGTTCTTTTGAACTTTTTATTCATCAAAAAATCCTGAAAAAATGTTTCACGGTTTCCACAAAAATGTTAGGCAGCACAACTGTTTTCAACATTGATAATAATAAGAAATGTTTTTTTGAAGCAGCAAATCAGCATGAACCCTTTTCACATTTCAGAAGCGGTTTAGTTGGGTAAACTTATAAACGATGGAGAGGAGACGACAGCAAATATAATTTTTGCATTCCCATTTTCTCCAATATCAAAAGATAAAATCCATGATGGTGTTTCCACGACTTTTCAAAAGAGAGGAAAAAATTAGGGAGATTGATTACATCAGTCAGAATGAGTAAGATCAGATGTCAAATGTGTCGTCCCTCCCTCAGTCGGTGAGTTAGAAACACCCTCAAAGCAACGTTCATTTGCTTTTTGTCATTTACTGCCAAGGTAATATATCATACAGTATAGTGTTTTGAAAATATTAAAAACTTGACTAGATTTGCGATGTTGATAACTGTGGAAACGTCATGTGAAAAGGGTTCATTACAATGACTTCTGAATCACTGAAGACTGGAGTAATGATGCTGAAAATTCAGCTTTTCCATTACAGGAATAAATTACAATTTAAAATATATTACAATACAAAAAAAAAACAGTTCTGTTAAATTGTAATAAAATTTCACAATATTACTGTTTTTACTGTCTTTTTGATCATAATAAATGCAGCCTTGGTGAGCAAAAGAGACTTTCAAAAAACAAAAAAAATTGTTACAGACCCCAAACTTTTGAACAGTATACTGTAAAAAGTGATATGATCAATAAGTTATGACAACATATGTTTTTACATTGCTTTAAAACTCATCAAAATAAGTTAACTTTTTTTTTAAGACATTTTAATGTAATTTAAGTTGAAATGACTTAAACATCCAAGTTGATTGTACTTAAAAAGTTAAGGCAGCACCTTTTTTTAACTGAGAGGGTAAAAAACAAGTCAAGTATTCATTTGTTACTTCTTAAAGTTTAAGAGTAAGCAAAAGGCGTTAAATTAACATGAACCAAACGTACCATAACACACAGTGGAAGGACGAGTATCCTGTGAAGAGTGAACGCGGAGAGGATCGGTGCCCGAGGCATTCTGAAAGGTCTTTCCCACATACACTGTGAAAGCAGAAATCCTTTGATGAATGATTAATGGAGGACACTATTTGCCATTATCTCTCAAAACTGTGTGAACGCTAAGCAAACAATGATTATTATAAATCCATACCCTTTGTTTATGCTTTTTTATATAAATCTCCAGTCTAAAATACTGTGTGTTAAGTCCCACTATAATAATTGTATTAGCTTGTGTATCATTCAATTCAAATAATTAACAACACAGATAATTATAAATCATACTAAGAGATGTTTGTTTGTTTTTTATTGTAAAAATGCAGAAAGTTTTCTGTGATGGGTGGGATTAGAGGTAGGGAATAGAATATACAGTTTGTACAGTATAAAAATCATTATGTCTATATGGAAAGTCCCCATAAAACATGAAAACTCAATAAGAGTGTGTAGTTACATATTGATTCATAACTATTTATTAGCTATTAATGGTTGAATCAGAAAAAAAGTACCCCCTCCCCCCTTAAAAACACTAATATTGGCCATGACGATTAATTTAGGCTATGTTATAATACATTGCGTTGTGTTAAATACATGTCTTCAAAACATAATAACGTAATAACGTAGCCTACTATATAAAAAAATGGATAACTTTTTTCTGTTACTTATTGTCCTGGCATAGAACAAGGTTGTAGGCTATACTGAATGAATTAAAAATATGCCCCTTATATAGATAGGCACTATGTGTGTGTGTTCTGCAGGTTCTGAAGATATTGATTTTTGGATTCATATGCGGTCAAAGCTCGGCAAATGTCTTTCTTACCGATAACGCGTCGCTCGTGAGATCCCGGTCTCCTACGGAAAGCTGTTCAGGATGCGGTCAGAGCTCTGAGCCCGTGATCCCGTCCCGTCCCAAGTCTAGCACTGGAGTTAAAGTTCAGATCAAACACTGCTGTCTGATGATGCCTGCAATCTGATCTCCCATCAGCATGTACATCAAAGCTTCACACACGTCCTGGACAAGAAGCGCTTTAACCGAGGCTGTTTACTCACTCACACCCCTCCATAATCCGAATAGGCCTTACCTGCAAAAAGCACAGACTATCTGCATGATCCCGAGGCAGACGTAAAGCGGCCAGCAACAGCGAGTGTGTGTGATCTGATCTCTCTCTTCTCCAGTCTTCACTGCTGCCTGCGAGTGTTTGATGCAGCAGAATTCCCTTTCATCTCCGTGACGTCACTCGCCGCGCAGCGATTGGCTGCATTGTCTGCTGAGGAAACTTTTCACACGTCGAGTTTGATTTCTTGAAATCGAATCTTTTACACAAACGTATTTGAAGACTTAAGTCACACTTAAGTTAAATAGTAATGTTATTAAGTTAGATAACAGAAACCAAGTGTCATTTGTTTAAGAAAAAAAAAGCCTTTTTTAAGATTTTGACAAAAATAAGTTTGAGTGAAAACGCTGTTACCTTTTGTTTGGATCCGCTGAGTGTTCAATTAAACGCTGTTGTAATATATTTAATGTTCAAAGACAAGTACTGGATGCATTCTGCTGGTCATTTCAGAGTATTACACTCTCGAATGCTATGCCACTTGTGGCATGCTCTCTGTTCAAAACGGACCCCCCCCCCATGTTTTCTGCAATGTTTTGCAATTGTCATTTGGTCACGTAAACTGGGTTTTAACAGTCTGTGGAAGGAACATAGTCTATTGACACAAGGAAAGCCCTTGTGCAGCATGTTCATGACAACAGAGGCATCTTCGTTTTCAAGGTCGCCATGTCTTCATCTGTGCAATGACTTATTGTCTCAGATAGTGGGGCCAGATTAAACTCACAGATCCATGACCAGAACTGTGAATCTGAGAGGCAATTTAACTGCTGTTTAAAAACATAAGAAAGTAAAAATATCGAAATCAAAGGCCATACATTGAGTCATGCACATACCAAAATATGGCTCTTTACTGTCCTCTTTGTTGCTTCTTGCTGTAGCTTATAATTGTTAAAGGTCTGCACAGCACAACATAATGTGTTCACTTGTAAACACAAAGTTAATCTGGTGCACCAGACCATAATCTAACAAACAAAATAACTTCTTGGGGTGAACTAGCAGCGCTACCCAAATCCTCCATGGGACAAAATTCCCATGGCAGACGTGCCCATGCACTGCATCTGAGCTATGAACAGATCGAATGAAAAAACAAATGACAAGCATTAGCAACCAGCAGTGAAATGAAAGGAACAGTAGTGATTTGGTTTCTTGGGGCTCAAACTCTCATGATTACTGGCTCTGAGCTCAAGACATGCACTCACATAACATTTCTGTTAATCATGTTAATGCCATTATAATTATTCAACTTCTTCTGAACATCTATTCTTATCCGTTAACATATTACAAGAATTTCAGATGAGGTTTAAAACATCTTTTTATGTAATAGTATTAAACTGAACAACTTGACAGGAAACACACACACACACACACACACACACACACACACACACACACACACACACACACACACACACACACACACACACACACACACACACACACACACACACACACACACACACTCCAACAGTAAGATGTTCAGATTCAGAACAGAGGCATGCAGTGCAGGATGAGTCCTGCTGTACGTAGGGCACAGTCTGTCAGTGTCAATGAGTTGCATGATATTTATGTGCATAAAAAAAACTGTTTTTTAGGGTGAGTAGCTCAAAGTGGAATTCAGCTAAAAGCATCATGCTGTCTGCATGTTTGTCTATTATAGCCCTCCTTTGCGTTAATTAATACTGCCCTCTTGTGGATATTAGATGCCAAGGACCCCAAATATGATCATCCTTGTGTGAGGGACCCCCATCCTAAAATGTAAATAGTTTCTTGTATAAAGACCCTGTTTATACTGAATAAAATAATATTATTGAAATATCTTAAATATTATTTGTAAAATATTTAGTTTAAGTTACGTTATTATTTCTTTTTTGTAATGTACTAATACTGTACTGTTAGATGTATTATTTATTTAATTTTGTTTTAACTAATTTTATTTTACTAATTTATTTGTTTGTTTTAACTCTTGCATACTATTGGACTACATTGGATCGCTATTCAAAAAGCCATTTCTTTCATATGCATGTGATTCCTATACACAATTGAACACATGTGGACACTAGTGCATCAGACTGCCACCTATTGGCAAGCCGTTGTATGTGAAATGTGTTTTCTCAAACCAAGATTGCGACGGCCAGTCAGAAGTCGCTCCGGAATATCCATCCATTCCTACTATCCCAGGACACTCTTGCAGGTAGAATAAAATGTTGTAACATCAAGTAACATCTAAGGGTCATATCATTGTTAAATTTTACAAGTATTGATTTTAGATTGATTACATAATGTATGTTAGCCCACTTGTAATGTGTTACTTTACTCGTTGCATCAAAAAGTAATCTGATTACATAATACATGTTACTTATAATGTGTTAATTTACTCATTACATCAAAAAAGTAATCTGATTAGGCAATGCATGTTACTTTTAATGTGTTACTTTACTCGTTACATCAAAAAGTAATCTGATTACATAATACATGTTACTTGTAATGTGTTAATTTACTCATTACATCAAAAAAGTAATCTGATTACGTAATGCATGTTACTAACTTATACTAACACACACTCTGGACTGGAGGGAGCGTCAGCGTTTTCCACAGAGTAACCAGATCTTTGATGGAATCACATCCTAATGTTCTGATAAGAGCAATAAAAACACACAGGGGAAAAAATCCCAAATGAGGTTTTCATAATTCATCCATTAAAGGGTTGATGTCATTTTTTACCTTTTTAATCTTATTTTTATTATTTATGTAATTTTACTATTTGTAAAAAAAATTCTCTACACTTTATATAGGCCTGTGTGTATATATATACACTCACCGGCCACTTTATTAGGTACCCCATGCTAGTAACGGGTTGGACCCCCTTTTGCCTTCAGAACTGCCTCAATTCTTCGTGGCATAGATTCAACAAGGTGCTGGAAGCATTCCTCAGGGAGTTTGGTCCATATTGACATGATGGCATCACACAGTTGCCGCAGATTTGTCGGCTGCACATCCATGATGCGAATCTCCCGTTCCACCACATCCCAAAGATGCTCTATTGGGTTGAGATCTGGTGACTGTGGAGGCCATTTTAGTACAGTGAACTCATTGTCATGTTCAAGAAACCAATTTGAAATGATTAGAGCTTTGTGACATGGTGGAAGTAGCCATCAGAGGATGGGTACATGGTGGCCATAAAGGGATGGACATGGTCAGAAACAATGCTCAGGTAGGCCGTGGCATTTAAACGATGCCCAATTGGCCCTAAGGGGCCTAAAGTGTGCCAGGAAAACATCCCCCACACCATTACACCACCACCACCAGCCTGCACAGTGGTAACAAGGCATGATGGTTCCATGTTCTCGTTCTGTTTACGCCAAATTCTGACTCTAACATCTGAATGTCTCAACAGAAATCGAGACTCATCAGACCAGGCAACATTTTTCCAGTCTTCAACTGTTCAATTTTGGTGAGCTCTTGCAAATTGTAGCCTCTTTTTCCTATTTGTAGTGGAGATGAGAGGTACCCGGTGGAGTCTTCTGCTGTTGTAGCCCATCCGCCTCAAGGTTGTGCGTGTTGTGGCTTCACAAATGCTTTGCTGCATACCTCGGTTGTAACGAGTGGTTATTTCAGTCACTGTTGCCCTTCTATCAGCTCGAACCAGTCTGGCCATTCTCCTCTGACCTCTGGCATCAACAAGGCATTTCCGCCCACAGAACTGCCGCTCACTGGATGTTTTTTCTTTTTCGGACCATTCTCTGTAAACCCTAGAGATGGTTGTGCGTGAAAATCCCAGTAGATTAGCAGTTTCTGAAATACTCAGACCAGCCCTTCTGGCACCAACAATCATGCCACGTTCAAAGTCACTCAAATCAACTTTCTTCCCCATACTGATGCTCGGTTTGAACTGCAGGAGATTGTCTTGACCATGTCTACATGCCTAAATGCACTGAGTTGCCGCCATGTGATTGGTTGCTTAGAAATTAAGTGTTAACGAGCAGTTGGACAGGTGTACCTAATAAAGTGGCCGGTGAGTGTATATATATATATATATATATATATATATATATTGCATTTCGAACTGTAAAAAGAGCTACACTTTCACAAGCAGTTTAATGTGATTAAAGACTAATGTAAATAACTAAAAAAATATTAATAAGATGTATTAAAACTATTCCAACTTAACAGTTGAGTGAAAATGTAGACGTGCATCCGGCACTCTTCAGCGTCCAGCTGCAAGAGCCATGACCTTGGCATTGGTTTTGTTATCCTGCTATAAAAACAGCATGAAGATAAGTGTGTGTGTCAGAAATCAGGCAAACACACCATACACTATTAATGATATGAATGTCCTTCATATCTGTTTGCTTCACCATGACCATGTCTTTTAGAACAAACTTGAAAACAGACAGTTTGCACAATAGACCAAATCATAACCAATAAAAGCATTTAGACAGTTATCCATGAAAAAGTATAGCTAACTTAAAGTTGACTACTTAAAATGTCTGAAACTGCCCATGTGGTTTGTTTAGAAATGTATGATATTTTAGCAACTGTTATATTTAAGCACATCTCTTTCATCTGTTGTGCACATGGATTTTAATCATTTGTTTTTATTGCTTCCAGGCTGTTTATTCTGTTTTACTGTTTACCAAATATGACCAATTACATAACAAAATTTGATAAAAGGGTTTGTTCTTGGACTTTTCATGTTTCAAACACTGTAGAGAGAGTGATGATGACCTGCATTGTATTGCCGGGAATGTCAGAGCATTTGCTGAGGGCTTGTGTGGGAGTTGTTTTATAATGCCTAACTGCTTTTCAGACTTGGTGAACTTGGTGAGCTTCTGCAATTGAGTACAAAATAATAATAAAAAATTGTCCACACTTTAAAAAAACATGTTGAGTTATTATTATTAGCCTATATAATTAAATATTTCCATTTTTATTTTATATTCTTAATTTTCATACTTCAAGACTGGAGACATAAAAGCCATTAAAAGTAAAAACAATAAATGATGAGTGCATGATAAAAAGTTTCCACAAAAAAAAAAAAGAACGTTAATGGGACCTCGGCCTCAGGGTCATGCCCGTTGGCTGAACGTCTGATGCATTTGGCCAAAGACTTGAGATGTATAAAGACATTACAATGAATAATAGAGAAAGTGCAATGTGCAATATGGCTGAATAAGTCCCGCCTTCTAAATAAAAGAGCCAATCACCAATCGGTAAAGTCATTGCACTGCAGCTGCTGTTCGAAGCTCCGGTTGCTGCACATGTCATTGGCTGGTCCAGCCTGAAAAAATGCCGGGGGTTTTTTGGTCATGATTTAAGCTTATAGAAAGTAAATGTCTTAAACAGTTGTCAGTATTAATTGGTGATTTCAAATTCGACATTTAATCATAAGCTTGGTGAACACCTTTGGAGAAGAAGTAGGAGCTGTACTTGCGTGACTGAAACTGCTGCCCGAGAGGCGTTTCAAAGATGGCCGCCGAGTGAAAATGACTTGCCTGAGACTTTAATATATGGCACACAAAATTGGAAACACTTCGGGAGTTTTGAAGTTGTCATCTGACACGTGTGTTGCGTTCTTTTATGGCTGTTGCGACACCAAAATGGAAGAAGAAAGCCATCGTGTTTACAACTGAGACAATGAGTGCTTATCATGATCAACTAAATGCTGGATTTTCAGAAGTATGTGAAGCTCACGACTCTTTAAAATACATCCAAGAGTTTTACAAGTTAGGGACATCGACTTTACATTTTCACGCCCTAAAAGATTTAAATAAATAAATAAATAAATACATAAAAGTGCATAACGAAGAAATGCCCATAAAGTAATGGTCCATGATAATAATTAAAACAGAAATGGTTATAATTCATCCTCTATAGAAATAATAATTTCATACTTATATTTCGGCTATATGTCCATATATTGATTGACACTCTTATGAGCCACTGTTGTTATTGTGGAGCTCAGGGTCACGTGATGCGAATGTGCGCACGTGTAAGTGACAGAGCGGCTCATGGAGAGAGAGAAGGCGAGGGAGGGGCGCGCTATCACACCCGGAAACGAGTTTACTAATCCTACTATGGCGAAAACCGGGCTCATGAATATTAATTAGGTTGCCTGATTGGACGCTTCAAGAGCGTCGTAAATTAATATTAATGAGTGAGGTTTCGGCCATAGTAGATTGTGTAATTTCGCTACCCGCACAGTGTTAAATCAGATACGAAGCCTACTTACTCTTTGTTCAGCAAGGGTTGTATGGGCAGAAATTGCAGTGTTGTCTGTGAAAACGTTGTTTTTATTTGTCTAATCTGAAATGAGCTTGTGTTGGATATGGACGAGAGAACACCGGAAATTCTTTACAATCGCGGCTGGTCTATAGTGACTTTATCATATAGAGGTAAGTACACTAGTCTAAAATAGCCTACGCCTATTTTTCGTTTTCGTTTCAGTCTTTGTATTTAAGGTTTTGATTTAACTTTATAAACAGACGTTTTATATATTTAACAGCTTACCATTGATGGTATAGGCAAGCTTAGGCTACACATTTAAGTATTAAACTAATGAATTGGATGCCCGATCATTTCACTGGTTTAATATTATTTTCACTTACAGCTGATAAATAGCCTAGTTTTTGTTAGGCTACTTATTATTTTGGTTAAAATTATATTGTAGAGCGTTAAGCTTTTGGCGTTTAAACTTTGTCCCCATTTGTCCGTTAATGCAGTAAGCCTGAATAGTGTAGTACATCAAAATTAAAGATTTACAGGCTATATGAGCCATATTTTAAAGAACACTAGCCTACTTTCGAGTAGATTTTATCCTGTTTTTCATATAGGCTACATTTACTTCATTACATGCATTTTATTAAACCATTTTTAATCATATCTTGTTTAGCCTATAATTATTTTAATATTTGTCATTTGTGGTAGGCCATAGCTACACGTCATTATTTAATTGATCGCTTTTATTGTAGGTAAGTTTATGAAGAATGTCTGGACTTAATTTGTTCTGAAGATAAATGGATTTCTGCCTGCTTCAACCGAATTATTATTCGTTGTTTCATTACACTACGTTTCATATTTCCATAATAGGCTACATGTGGTTGACATAGGCCTAATCATTAAAACCATAGAGTGTGACTGGGCAGATTTACGATACGTGTCCGTTTTAACGTGTCTATGAATGTTTACGTGATTTATTTAACCATTGTTACTCTCTGTCTTCAGATGCTCATAACCCCGTGCTCTGGGAATAAACAGCCATGGAAACTAGTTAATGGTCACTTCTGTATTAAACAACTAAGGAAAGCACCGTATTCGTGTTGAACTGTGGGAAGTTTAAAACAGCGCCGCTAGGCAGGCATGAGCAGAGCCGATTCTGCAGAAAATGAGGATTGGACGTGAGCTACGTGAGCATCCAGGAGTAGACGTCATGACATGGAGAGACTGGAAAACACGGACCTTTTAAATGCACACGGGCGCGAGAGTATCAGTTCACCGCAAGAGAGAGTCGCCAATGGCTGTTGTGAGTCTCGCGCTGTAAATATAATGGGTCTTAACGCGACCACTGCGGAGGAACTGCTGGCTGGACATGCGTCTAGATCTGGATCCGGGGTCACGCTTTTGAAGGAGTTAAAGAGTGGGTTGCCTTTATATAATGGTGGTGGAGCGGTGTCCCCTTCACCTACAGCTGAAGGAAGTTATCATGACGTCCCTGCGCAGAAGCAAAGCGGGTGTTTACATCTGAATGGACTGGTGGAGACCCCCCATGGGGGCCTCGCTTCTCACAGGGACACACTTTTGAAGGAGTTGAAGAGTGGGTTGCCTTTGTATAATGGTGGAGGAGCGGTGTCCCCTTTACCTACAGCTGAAGGAAGTTATCATGATGTCCCTGCGCAGAAGCAAAGCGGGTGTTTACATCTGAATGGACTGGTGGAGACCCCCCATGTGGGCCTCGCTTCTCACGGGGACAGGACTTCAAAAAGACCTTGTGGAGATGTGCGATTCAGACAACTCCAGCACCAGAGGAGAAAAGATGAGGAAAACAGAGACTTCGGGGCCCATGGTGGTTGTCCCGGAATGGGGTCCTCGGAAACGCCCAATGCACCGGACTCTCCTTCACTTGAATGCAAAAGGAGGAGGTTTGAAATGGGCCTTAGAACAGACTCAAGTAAAAGCACACAGGCTGTTGCTCCCCTTGCAGCCAATCACCAACACAATAACAGCTCCCTGTCATCCCCCAGTTGGGTCCATCACAATGGGCACAAAGCTGTAATGAACCATGCGGCCCCGGGGCAGGCTGAGTTTCGATTGGTGCCACCTGTGGTGGCCCCCAGTGCAGGCTGCTCCCCAGAGCACATGGCTCAGCAGTACATAGTTCCCTGTATGAAGTATTACGGCATTTGCGTCAAAGATGCCTTCCTGAGCGATCGACTGGGCGGTAGGGTTCTGGAGGAAGTGGAGACACTAAATCACAGCGGAAAGTTCAGAGGCGGCCAGTTAGTCAGCCAAAAGAGCATCCCCTCTAAGAACATCCGTGGGGACCAGATTGCCTGGGTCGAAGGCAACGAGCCAGGCTGCGAGAACATAGGAGTCCTCATGGCTCACATCGATGAGGCCATCATGCGCAGTGCGGTCAGTGGGCAGCTGGGGGATTATGTCATCAATGGCCGCACAAAGGTGAGTGCTCGCACACTTAAAAATGAAAATGTCGCCCTCATGTCGTTTCCAAAACTGTATGACTTACTTTCTTCACTCTTTAAAATAGAGGTTCCTTATTGGAATGGTTCCATGAATAACTTATAATATACATTGAACCTTTCCATTGCACGAAAGATTCTTTGCAGTGGAAAAGGGTTATTCAGATCATTGAAATATTCTTCACACTAAGAAAACAAGGTTATTTTCAGAACTGTTAAAGGGACAATGTGTAGGAATTTCTCCCATCTAGTGGTGAAAATGTATTTTGCATTCAAACTAATCGTGCTCTCCAGCGCCTCGCTTTTTCAAATGCGCGTTGCATCTACGGTAGCCATTATGTACCAAAAAGCTATGACAGGATGTCTTCTAATAGCACTTCGTCGAGTGTTCCTTCGGGTGAACAGGTTTGTTATTTCAAACAAACAGCAACTTGACACAACGAACAAACGAATGTTACCGTATGAATTACTGACTGTGAAAAACATGAACTATTGTAATAAGTAGTTATGCCTTCTTTATTCGTTATATTTATGAAGTACGTGCATTTTTAGATATCATCATCAACTTTTAACTATAAATGTTCATCTGTCTATAAAATAAAGTACACAACCAAACAATGAAAAAAAGCTTGTAATTAAGACTGTAACGTTGACTTACCTGTCGAGAAGAAAGCAGGCAATTTCAGCGTCTCTTTTGAAATCTTTCCCCTGCATTAGCTCTATCCACCTGGAAAAAGCTATCCCGACATTAACTCGTGTTTTTTGTAATTTCCGGTCACGTTTCCTTTTACGATCTATTTTGGACTTTTCTGGCGACGAGGATTTGCAATGTCTCTGCTATTATAGTTTTTCAAGATGGCGGAACTACATGGAAGCCTCAGTGGACCTACCCGTCCCATGTATAAATTCTTCGTTTACGAGGATATGTCGGATAATTGGCAGAGGTATTTGTACACCATTGAGGACATATTTATGAATAAAAATATTGATTTAAAATAATAAAATACATAAAAAAGTACACATTGTCCCTTTAACAGAAACATTCTTTGGGGAACTCAAAATGTTTTTTGCATTACATCGCAATGGAAATCCCTTTTTGGAAAGTTTTTTTTGTCAATGGTAACCAAAACGGTTTGGTTCTTCAAAATATTCCCAAAATATGTCTTCAGCAGAATAAAGAAAGTCATACAGGTCTGGAATTACATGAGGGTGAGTAAATGATGGCAGAATTTTCATTTTTGGGTCTGTTTGTCTGGACCTGTATGGTTAGGTAACCAGTGAAATGGAAGTCTTGGCTGTAAAAAGCAATTTAACATTTCAATCATTATTATTGCACATGAAAATAAGATAGTTTATTTACTAAATAGTTGGAGTAAGTTGTCACATTTGAACTTGCCATAAAGCACGCTTTTCAGCAACAGCATGTGACAACTTGCCCCAAGCTTACATACTCCTTTTAAAAGACCTAAAAACATCCTTGTTAACATCTAAACATTTACTTGAACATTGTTGTTTTATTTTAACCTGTCTCACAGGTTTACCCACCATCTTCTGTACAAAATTTAAGATGATTTTTGACTTAACTGCTTGTATCATCGCAAAATGTAAACTATATATACTGCTCTCAACTAAGGCATAAAGATATTAAAACTAGTGCTGTCAAATCGATTAATCGTAATCGCATATTATATGTTAAAAAAAAAATTGATGATCAATAAGTTGCCAACATATGTTTTTACATTGCTTTAACTCTCCAAAATAAGTAAAACAATTTTCAACTTTTTTTTATAAGTTATACAATATTCATTCAACTCATTTTTAAAGTCAGTTTAATGCAATTTAAGTTGAAATGACTTAAACAATCAAGTTGATTGTACTTAGTAAAAAAAAGTTGCTGCCTTAATTATTTTGTGTGTATATATATATACGTATATGTGTGTGTGCGTGTGTGTTATATTCTGTATTTACAAACTTTTATGTTAGATGCGAATTATGCGATTAATCGGTTTGACAGCACTAAAAACATTAACATCATGGTTTTCTGTAAAACTGCTTTGAAACTATGTATATTGTGATTTAAATAAATTTGATTTTGATTTGAGTTCATTCAAAACCTTAAGGTTCAGTCATGAACAAAAACCAGTCATTTCAACAGGAATCCATACGATCTGAAATTTCGAGCAAGTTCCCCACACAGATTTTGTATCCGTTTCAAGTTTTTCACGCTAATTCGCCACGTTGACCAACAGAATATGATCATACCGTTGAGTTTGCTCACAGTTTGCTATGACCAACAGTTTGATATTAAAGTGACTTCTGTGTGAACGGATCTTAGTGCACCACTACACTATTGACAATGAACCTTTTTTGCTGGATGAAATTTCATTGAAATTCCGCTATGCCTTCATAGTTACTGAAATCTAGTCAACATCTACGTGTGACAACTTTCCCCGGTCTCGCCTTTTTCAATATATACCAGTATCATTAGATGCAATAGCTCCAAACTGGCAAGCACTGTCACCAGCAATGCAAACCTGCATAAAGGAAGTTGTGGTTGGGTGTATATCAGACAAGATATTTTCTGTCTGTGTTGCGTTTCTCACTGTGCCACTGTTCTCAACTAGCAGCCTGAGAAATGGCGTTTTATCAGATCCCAGATCAGTGTTTCTCTGGCTTTGAAGACTCCTCTGTCAGTCTCTATCTCCAGCCCATATACAAACAACATATTCTTACTGTCACTATTAAGGTGCAGTGCTTGTGTGCGTGCTTGTATACACAGTGTGTTCATTGTGTGCGTGAGACAGAGCTTATCAGACGCATTTACGTATTTATTACAAAAACAGACCCTGGATCTTAATTTATTGCCAAGTTGGAATGAGAAAAATTATGATTTTCTGATATTACAGACATGTAAGGAATAATGGCATTGCTCAGTTAGTGTGTGATTGAACATTGACCTGTTTGCACGCAGGGTGCCACATCAGTCCTGTCAGCGCGTCAGAGCAAAACTACCCATATGACGCAGGTTTGGTTATTTGAGCTTGCCAGGTCAAACCAGAGTCCAATAGTATGAGATCTTCCTGCTGTGGCATTTTCCACACAAAGAAAACATGTACTCCCGTTTTAGAAATAAGTCTCTTATCAACAAGACTGCTTTTATTGGATCAAACATACAGTACAAACAGTAATATTGTGAAATATTATTGCAATTTAAAAGAACTCTTGTCTATTTGAATATCATTTCAGATGTAATTTATTCCTGTGATGATAAAGATACATTTTCAGCATCATTACTCCAGTCTTCAGTGTCACATGATCCTTCAGGAATCATTCTAATATGCTGATTTGCTGCTCAAGAGACATTTTCTAATTATCATCCATGTTGAAAACAGTTGTGCTGCTTCATATTTCTGTGGAAAATGTGATGCTCTACTATTCAAAAGTTTGCGGAAAGTATAAGATTTATTTTTTTAAATAAATAAGATCAAAAGTTCCAGTGAATAATGATACAAAAAAGAAAACAGAAATGTGTTCTTTTGACCTTTCTATTCAATTTCAAATCTGAATAGAAATTCGATTCTATTCCAATCAAATCCTGAAAAAGTCACAGTTTCCACATAATTAAACAGCAAAAACCTTGTTTCCAACACTGATGATAATAAGAAACATTATTAATATAATGGTCATATAATGGTACATGCACTTTTACAAGTTGATTGTACTGAAATGTGTGCCTGTACACAACCATCATAAAATGATAAAAATCCATCCAGTGTTTTTGTTTTAATCTCCTTATATGTTTTCCCCTGCCTCAAATCGAGCCGTTCGATTTTGTGACGTCACATGGTCGGAAGCCCCTCCCACGATTGTTGATTGACAGCACCGTTTCAACACAGACCCGCCCTCGCTCGTGAGCGATCTGTCAATCATAGTCTGCGCGGAGCGGCGCGGTCATTGTTGATATGCTGGAGCACTGTCTATGAGCAGAATGGCGTCTAAGCGATTGTGGTGTTCTGTTCTTGGGTGTAATAACGAACACAGCAGTCATTTTAATGTTCCTAAATCCGAACCGCTGAAGACGCAGTGGCTGAGTTTGTTTTCGAAGGGAATATTCCCCACGAGCAACGTCAATGCTCTCATGTTTGCGCGAACCATTTCTCACCAGACTGCTTTATAAACGAGGGTCAGTATAAAGCTGGTTTTCTTACAATACTAATGAGAATTTTTAATTAAAGTATATTACAAACTTTTAATTTAGACCCTAAAGAATCATACTAGCTTGTACAAAAATGGCATTATATGACCCCTTTAAGCAGCAAATCATCATATTAGAATGATTTCTGAAGGATCATGTGACACTGAAGACTGGAGGAATGATGTTGAAAATTCAGCTTTGCGTCACAGGTATAAATTACATTTTAAAATATAATAAAATAGAAAACAGAAACAGTGAGCATACATACGAGACTTCTTTAAAAAATATTTCAACATTTTAATTATTCCAAACTTTTGACCAGTAGTGTATATTCCCCATTCTAGCTAAACTTTCTCAAATAATTGAGCTTATTATTAAGAATGAAGTCTTGTACGTAGCTTATTGAGTCTCTGAATGCACACAGTAGTTTTCTTGCTGTCGGAGTGTCATGAATGCAAAGCCAGACTACAGCTCAGGACCATGTGGACATTCTTATCGTAATCACAGCCTGTCCATTGCTGTTGTGGTTAGAAACCTGATCTGGATGACCTTTAAGTGAATCTCAGGACAGGACGGTGTCAGCATGTCTTTACTGCAGTGTGATTGAGTGAGGAGAGGCTTCGGTTCAGTGGGTCAGATCGGTCAGACCTCAGTCACTGTCCTCACGCCATCCTTAATCTGCAGGGAATATTTTTTAATCTGCGGCGAGGGGAACACTGGATTAGCCTTGAGCCTTTTCCTCTCATTGCGGCTTTTAAGACTATGTACATTATGTGTCAAATAGGAAACCCCAGTGAAAGATTGCCGTTTGAGAAGCCAATGTTGACGTCCGACTTTGCACATGTGTTCAGTCATATGTTTACGTCTGAAGGATAAATCTCGCAGCTCAACCCGTCCCGTGGAATGGGAACGCGAGCACTGCGGCGTTCACATACTTTTGCAAGTGGTTCATGAAAACATCTTGCAAGAACGTTTGAGGCTTGAGATTTAGAGGTGCTGCAACTTCTGATAATCGGTTGATCTTTTATTTGTTTGTTTGTTTATTGGTTCATCTTGTTCAATGCTGTCCTTCAAACTATGTTTCAATGTGCAATGATTTGTGAAATAGGCATTTACAGAAACATCTTAGCAACGTTTGAGGTCGGTTTGAGGTTTCAATTGATTAATCTGTTCATCTGTTCCATTAGATAATATAAAGTGGTGGGGAAAAAAAGATTTGTAATGGTTTTGAGTCACTTATGCTCACCAAGGCTGCATTTATTTGATAAAAAGTAGAAACAGTAACAGTTCTGTGAAATATTACAATTTCTTTTATATTTTAAAATGCATTTAATTTATGACGGCAAAACTGAATTTTCATCATTACTCCAGTCTTCAGAGTCACATGATCCTTCAGAAATCATTCTAATATGCTGATTTGCTGCTCAAGCAACATTTATTATTATTATAAATGCAGAAAACAGTTGTACTGCTTAATATTTTTGTGGTAATCGTGCTGCTTATTTATAAATGTTTTTACTGTCACTTCTGATCATATTAATGTGTCCTTGCTAAATAAAAATATATTAATTTCTTGGGAAAAAAATCTTTCTGACCCCAAACCTTTGAACGGTAGTGGAAATAAACTAACTTCCACAATTTATCAAAATCATGTTATTCCACAAAACAAAATATGTAAATATGCAGTAGTGTAAATTTTGTGAAAGTAATGTTTAATATATAAACGTTACAATATAAACCCCAAGTACATACCTGACTAATCAATTAACTGATCTAAAAACTATAATTTTGTTATTATACTTTCAATTTTAGATCCATGTTTACTTTGTTGGTTATTGTCTCATATGTTTTATGATTACTGTCTGTCTGCCTGTTCATCTTGTTGTATCCTGACTGTATATCTGTATCTCTCAACATAATGTCATTGGGTTCTTGAAAGGCGCTACATAAATAAAACGTATTAAATATTAATGAACGTGTTTACAATCTTACAGCGTTTATACACAATAACACCATAATGTTTAAGGTCATGAAAATGCCTTAAACAGTGTTTTCTAATCGTGTAAAGGTCACACATACAGTAGCTTTTAGCCCAAAACCATGAATAAAGTCTTAATTCTAGCGGCTAATTCAGTGGGTACATGTTTGTTTAGGTTTTGACATCAAAACCGGATAAAATATGCATGTAAACACAGATTACTTGTATTGTTGTGTGTTTATTATGAGCTGATGGTTATCAGCATGTTGCTATATATTTGAATGCACTCAATACTGACATTCATTGTTTAGTATGTTCATTATCATTATTAATTAGTTGTTGCTGCCCTAATATTTAGGTAATTTTATATTGAGAGCACTTTTAGGATTTTATTCGAAATATGTCGAACCAGTTACCGCAAGGTTATGTAAATTTAAAGTGATAAAGCCAGTTAAAAAAAAAGTTGCAGCATTTTCCATTGCATTATATAACTCTTGTCTCAAATCTCTATTCCTCAGCGGACACCGAACTCCCTCGTCTTCTCTCCAGTGCTCTGATTGTCCTTAAATCAACCCTGCCATTAGTCATTTTTCCTCTCCGTCTCCTCTCCCGAGCCTTATCAGACCCGTTACGTTTTAGTTGGCCAAAATATTTCTCTAGCTGTTGCCCTGGAAACAAGACACGTAGCATGTTAATACTGCGAGAGAGTGAGTGTGGGTGTCCATGCCCAGCTTTCTTTCTCTCTAAACCAGTGCTTTCAGAGAACGGCGTTGGTTTCATTCTCGCACGCATAGAAACCATTCGATCTCGGGACAACATGGCAGAGGATAAAGCAGAGGGAACAGCGTGTTCCAGCCACATGGCATCTCACGTGCCCCTCCCGGAGAGAGTAGCGCGTGCCCGTACTAGGCAAACACAATATCACCAGCACAGAGTATTGCCTCTTTTGCATTCATCCACTTTATAGGTACTGACATGAGGTCAGGGTCAGACATTATGGGGAGCTTGAGGCAACGATGCCACAGCAAGTGAAAAACTGATAGATAGATAGATAGATAGATAGATAGATAGATAGATAGATAGATAGATAGATAGATAGATAGATAGATAGATAGATAGATAGATAGATAGATAGATGGATGATAGGTAGATAGATAGATGATAGGTAGATGGATGATAGGTAGATGGATGATAGGTAGATAGATGGATGGATAGATAGATAGATAGATAGATAGATAGATAGATAGATAGATAGATAGATAGATAGATAGATAGATAGATAGATAGGTAGGTAGATAGATAGATAGATAGATAGATAGATAGATAGATAGATAGATAGATAGATAGATAGATAGATAGATAGATAGATAGATAGATAGATAGATAGATAGATAGATAGATAGATAGATGATGGATGGATGATAGATAGATAGATAGATAGATAGATAGATAGATAGATAGATAGATAGATAGATAGATAGATAGATAGATAGATAGATAGATAGATAGATAGATAGATAGATAGATAGATGATAGATAGATAGAGATAGTATATGACTCATGCAGAACTAAACCATTAATAAATTATTACCACATCAGCAACTAATAAAGTCCATCAGATTAATAGATTAAGGAATCGCTATTAATTAAATGTGTCATCATGTATTAATTCCTTAATAGTGTTAAATAATACTGTTCGTTAACTCTTTCCCCTCCAGCATTTTGATCATTTTCACAAAAATGTAATGGCCCCCAGAGTATTTTGTTGTATGAATATGTGAGCATGCAATGTATCACAAAAAAGAACTAAGCCTCTGCTTTAAAAACAAACAAAAACTTTTTATTCTGGCTTCATGCCTTCTTTCTTTCACTATCAAAATGAATTGAATGTGGATAAGTTTCATAATAAAGGCAACGTTTTGAAGAAAAAGCTGAAAAAATCAAGTATGTCAACCATAACCATAACCGTAATGACATATTACCTATCAATGAGTTATTAGTCATGTGCCTCAACAAGTACATTTACATTTGCAAATCGTTTGCTAATGATTAATTAAAGGGGTCATGAACTGGCTTTGTAATTTTTTTTATATTGTTGTCTGAGGTCAACTTATGACGTTCGCTTGGTTTTTACATTCAAAAACATCAAAATGAATAAGTAATAGGCTATTTTCTACCCTAGTTTTGAGCCTAGCTCAAAAACGCTCGGTTTTTATGGGCGTCTTGCATTGAAGACTTGAAAGTAAACGCCCACTGCTGTGAGTGCATAACAGTTTAGCATATTATAATGAGTTTCGTGTAATGCGCGAATCGGTGGGCGGGGCTAACCGCCCACGCCTACCGTGTTGAAGTAGGCGTTGATCTTCTTCTGCGGGGGTGGTGTTTTATCCATAGACAGTATAAGAAGTGGACAGAGCCATCTCATTGGAACTCAGTTGAGACAGTTGAAGCCCATTTTTAGCGATTTCTGAGCACTTCCGTTCCTGACGCGCAGACTCAAACCGACTCAAACTAAGCTTGATGACGTGAGCAACCTGTCTGACAGACGTTAATCTTCTAGTAGCTGTGCGTGAAAATTGCCAACGTTAATCTTGCAGAGACGGGGAACTTGAGCAAAGAGTTCTTTGGCGTGAGTGAGCAGGAGTAAGTATTCCGTTGCTTTTATGGACTCATTATCTATGGGCTTCTCCCTTGACTGGACGTCCCCCCGATTGCCTGCGAGCTTCTCCTCCTGTGTGTACGGTACTTTCTGTACAGCGCGACTGAGAGTCGAGTGGTTATGACGCAATCGTTAGCCTATTTTTACTAAAACTGTTTCTACGGGGCCATAGTGTAACATAGAAGGTAATGGAGCCCTTTATACATTGTCGTGTTTCTTTAGAAATAAATAATGGACAAATGGAGTCTTTAAACGCCTCAGATGTAAAGTTATTCGCTGTCAAAGTGACGCCAAAATGAATGGGAGTCAATGGAAATGCTAACGCAAGTGAAGTTCTGCTACAACATGGCGGCACCCGGCTGGCTTCAACTTCCGGTCGATGGATTACCCCCTTGGTTTTATCCTCTTTGTCGTCATAGTTCCCCACTTTGAAAAACGAGTCGTTTGCTGAGCCTGGTGTCAATGAAAGCTTTTTTTGGACTAACAAGGACGTTTTCAGCTCTGAAACTTACAGGATATTCTTATAATATGATGACCTCTTAGATGTCAAAAGCTCAAGGAAAATTTGATTTCTCAGTTCATCACCCCTTTAAATCAGACAACTGAAAGAGTAAATACATATCTTCTACCCATTGTGGTAATTAACACATTCATTTACACTATTAGTTAATGCTATATGTTGTTAATAAATTAATACATGATGACACATTTAATTAATAGTGATTCATATATTCCTTAATCTATTAATCTGATAGACTTTATTAGTTGCTGATGTGGTAATCATTAATTAATGGTTTAGTTCTGCATGAGTCATACATTAACTCCTGTTTATCTGTGCATTAGTTAAGCATGAATTAATGCATATTAGTGCACCCGCATTGTAAAGTGTTACTGCATTTTCATAATATAATAATAGATCGTTCTCGATTCTCTAAGCCAGTCATTATTGCAAAATAAACTGTCAAGATGAGGAAGTAACCACCCACCTAGTAACATATAGCAATAAGCTGAAAACTACTGCCTTAGCAACCGCATAGCAGTGCCCTAGCAACCATCCACAACACTCTAGAATTGCGGTTGCGAGTCTTGCATGAGCAAACAAACACTCCTCTTTTTAAAAAATGGATATTTCACCCAAAAATTACTATTCTTTCATTTACTCACCCATATGTCTTGCCAAATCTTTCTTTATTCTGTGGAACACAAAATATTTGATTACAGCCAAATGTTTAGTGACGTCTGACTTTCATTGTAGGGGCAAAAAAATCTTCTTTTGTTTTCCACTGAAGAAAGAATGTCATGTTTTGTGTACATGATGACAAGTTTTGGTTGAAATATCGATTTAAGAAAATGTTACTGTTTGTATTCATTTCAGTGATTTGATTCATTTGATGAGCTGTTTGGCATAAGTGGACAATACACTTTGCATTTAGATGTTAGAAGAAAAAAAAATAGAAAAACATTTTTAGACAAAAAAAAAAAAAAAGGCCTTAAACTCCAGCATGGAATTATTGCCTCTCAGCAACATGTCTGAGACTGTATGAGGTATGATTTCCAAACTCTTGTCTAGACTCAAATATGAAATGTTTGCTATTGAGCAATGGAATTATTTCTCATGTTTAAGATACTAATTAGTCTTTGGCTGGGACGATTGCAGTAGGTTAATAGAAGAGAGGTGTAGAGAGGAAATGATGTATCAGCATCTTATCAGCACTTTTTCCTCTGCAGTGAAGTATGCAGTGATACAGTGCAATTCCAACATTTCCTTCCACACAACACTGACATAAACTGACGATGGAAATATTTTGGAATATTTTGAAATTGTAGGTACAGATGACACCAATATTCTGGTGACAAATGCATGTATTAATCAGAATTTGGTAATATTTTGATTATGTAAGTATCATATAAATGCATTAACCCAAATGACAAAGCTAGACTAATTCAATATTCTGGTTTCTAGAAATCCGGTTAACTGCAATAATCAGAATTTTGAACATTAAGTTCATGTAAACATCACAATATCACTAGAACCGCCCTTGCAAAGAAAAAAGAAAAAAAAAAGGACACTTTAATATACTTTTAAAAAGTGTACTTTACTGAAATAATATAATTTAAAAGGATATACTTACGTGTGAATGAATGTAATGTTTTTGGATACTACATTGGAATTAAATGATTTTTTATTTATTTAAATTAATATTAAATGCATTTAGCTGAACTTTAGAGTGCTTTTCTGACCCACGTTTGTAGTACTTAAGTCCATATTAATTCCATTGTCTAAGAAATATGGTTAAAGTGTACTACTGAATATACTGACAGACATTTAAATAAAATAACATATTTTAATGTAATTTCTAATGAAACATTTACAATATATTACCTTTAAATGCAAAACTTAATAACACACTAAAGTTAAAATTATAATCAAGTACTTTACATGTGCTTTAGTATTTTAGTCGTAGCATCCAAACAAGTGTACTTCTTTAAAGCATGTCAAAAGATAATTAAAACATAATGATTTAAACTGTACTTTAAAGGAAAAGTTGTAATTTGTCATTATTACAAAATGTACTTTTAAAAAGTGTAAGTTTGTTGAGAAACAGCCATGAAAGTGCAGTTTTTAAAAAATCTACTTTTAAGATGTAAAGTACAGTAAAAGTCCACATTCAATACAATCAACTCTTCTTTTACACAAGGGTGAATATTCATTTATACCTGCGCATACAGACAGAAGGAGATTCTATTGAGAACGAGAGTTTTTATAAACATTGGGTTCTATTTATGAATTTGAAAATCATTCATAAATCTCTCTTTTTTTTCAGGACCTACATTATGCAATTCCTCACACTCTTATGTGTTATTGATGATATGAGTTACAAAACCATTAATGTTTGGCATAAATTCACACTAAAGAATAAAGTCACATTTTCAGTCTAAATTTGGCACTAGTTTATTGAGAATATGCCAATTACATGGATTACACAGAAACATTTCGCTTTTTATAAATTAGAATATGAACCTGAATTGGATAATGATGTGCATGTAAAACATGGTCAATAAGTTCCAAGTCAAAATCCATTTTAATTTCTTCTAGCTTGTATTCTGAATTTGTTGTTGTAGTCCTGATGTCCTAGTGTGTGTGTGGGTTTTGGAGTGTGTGTGTCCTTATCTAACCCCCATGTCCTATCCTTCAGCCTCTCATCATCAGGTTTACACTCTTTTATCTCAGCACACTCTGTACTCAACATCTACAGTACCTGACTATCAAGGCATGAAAGAACCTTACATGATCAAACCAAATTTTGTTTTAAAGGAACCGTTGCCTGTTTATCATAAAACAACCAAAGAATATCAAATAGCTCATAAAATATGACATCATGACATCAGTTAATTTGATATTTTTTGTTTTAGATTGTCTTGCCTTTAAACTTGACCCTAAGTCTCTTGTGGGAATTGTGCATATCTTGTTAGCAAGAACTTGCGTAACACTGAATGTGTTTTTTATTGCATCAGAATCAGAATCAATGAATCAGACTTCGTAATGCTAAATACGTTGAGAGACAGACACTTTAACTGAGTGTGTTTGAATGTTGGCTGTAAAGATGCTTGCACAATGCACTGACACTGATGAGGGCGCATAGTGTTTTGGGGCATTTAGCTGTTCCTCCTAAGTGGATAATTTGATTATTTCTCTGCTCTGCACAGTATCTGTTCAATTTGGGTGTCATAGTTGGCTTTCTGTGAACCCTTCGGTCTGCCAATGGTGGTCATGTTCTCTACTCTGGTATGAGAGAAGCCAAGTTATAATCTAGTCAAATCAGCTCTAGACTGCTATCTGTGGTCATCAAATTTACAAACCATGTGTAACCTGATGATAAGCCTTCTAATCAACATGGCAAAAGTATGATTTTTTTTAAACTTCCGTGCTGTTTTAGGCCAAATGTTGCACATTCTTGAAAAGATTCCACACATACACCTTTTTGTCTAATGTATTATGTATGTAGTCAGTGCAGTCATCTATCTCTGGAACATAAAATATGCTAAAAACTTAAAATGTACTTTATTTTTTTATATGGGTCAGTGGATTACTTAAAAATACTTAAAATAAAAAAATATTGGAGCATTTGGGGCATATTTATTAAACAAGGCAAATAAGCGT